>NW_015231228.1:0-755 GCF_001447785.1 Gekko japonicus | reverse complement strand
CTTCCTTTCTTTCACTATTTCAGTGCTCAATATAGCACTGATCTAGTGCATGAAACTGGTTTTTACCAGAAGTAAATCCTGCAGGTACAAAATGGTCGTTGTGGTACTAAAGGGGGAAGGGATTTGATGAAGGCCCACCAAGTAAGATTTTATAATAGAAAAAGTGACATGCCAGAAACACAGGACCCACCACTGGGTGAGGATACAATAAATGTGCTATTTCAGAGAAGGTGTGCAACAGTTCTTCTTGCCCTGCGGCACCATGACAGGTTGTGTCCTTACAATCCGCTTCTGGCAACATGTAAACACAGGCTCTCACTACGTGCTGCACATTTCAGGAACCAGTTGCCGTCTGGCCAGAGAGTATCTACTGCAAGGACTTTAAGGCTAGGACCACTGTGACGCCAACCTCTATTTCAGTTTAATAGTTTTCGCTTAATTGCAGATACGCATGTATTTAACAGTTTTATACTAAAGAAGTCAATTATCGGGCCAATTATGCCAGTAATATTCCCTACAAAAAAAAGCTCCAACCTGTAAGATATCCCAATTTATCAAGAAACCTAAAACCAGAGACTGAATTCAACAAGGTGGAACAGAAGAGAAGCTGTAGAAAAGCAAACAGCCACGCCACAAAGAGCACATAATAAAGGGGATGACGAAGGATCCATCCCCAACCGCCAGAGAGACACCCCACAGCATCAGCACCGGGGCAGATCAGTGAAGGGTGTCAGGTTCAACAGCTCGCAAGTCCA
>NW_015231227.1:0-755 GCF_001447785.1 Gekko japonicus | reverse complement strand
TTCCAACTCTGTGACTCTATGATTCTATCTTTTCAGCCACAAAAGGGTATAGGAACATGCTTTCTTAAACAAGACAGCACTCAGTGCTGCTGAATACCAAACCCTGCTCTTCCAAGATGTTGTGTTTGTGTCTCTCTCTGTGGCAGGGAGGCTGGTGAAGTGCCTCAAGGGCTTTGCAGGGAGCGTCCGTGCCATTCAGTGTCACCCTGCACTCCCGCTGGTGGCCTCGTGCGGGCTGGACCGCTTCCTTCGTGTGCACAACCTTCACCAGAAGCGCTTGGAGCATAAGGTGAGGGGGAGCCTGGCTCGTAGAAAGACGGGGACGAGAACATGGTCGGTGATGGTGCCCCGTACAGAGAACGATGCTTGAGTCCTTTTGCTTATGAGAGACACCAAAACGGTTAGAATACGCTGCCCCTCAGGGCTAAAGGTCTAAAGTTTGGTATCTTTGTATGAGACAACATGACTTCTAGACTCATTTTGAAAAGGGACATGAAGCATCCTAACACAGCTTCCATGCTCGTTTCAGGTCTATCTGAAATCTCGGTTGAACTGCCTGCTGCTGACCAGCCGAGAGAAGTGGGAGGTGAGTCAAAAGGCTACAGAGAGCTTGTAGGTGTCTGTTATCATGCTGAGGGCATAATATTCCCATTTGGGTCCTAGGGTAACTATCTTGGGGGGGTATAGTTAACTGTGTATAGTTCAATGTTTTGGATAACCAAAGAAAAAGCTAGATTCAGGTGGGTAGCCGTGTT
>NW_015231226.1:0-755 GCF_001447785.1 Gekko japonicus | reverse complement strand
GTCCTTACAATGGTGGTGAAACTGCTGCTCCTTCTCATAGTGCTGCCTCAGGCTGAAGGCAAGAAGCTCTCCATTCTTTGCACTACAAATGATGAGCCTTTCTCTATTCCTCATGAATTCTACCAGCCAGGAAAATTTATCATTGGCGGGATTGTCTCACAGATTTTCAACTTCCACAATGCTCTCAGTTTCAAGGTGGCACCCACAGAGATGTTAATCAATGAAGACATGTAAGGATTTGTTTTTTTGCAACTTCCTTGTATAATTATTTATATTGCATAGCCTTTTGAAAGGTAGATAATGCCTCATTAACCTTACAGTCCAAAATCTGAGTTCAAAGAGACAGCAAAAAGTAGAGTGGTGGGTGGATAGGGAGTGATACATGTGTGTTCATTCAAGCTGTATGGCTTTAGGCTTTATTTTAGCAGGACAAAGGAGCTAAGGAGTTATGCTGAAGGTTTGTAGGATAAGTGGGTTCTAAGGAGGGATTTTTAGGAAGTGATATCCATGCAGGTGTCTTGGGATGCAGGACCAAGCAAAAGTCCAAAAAGGGAAAGAATGAAGGAACAAAATACCTTAAGATGGCTGGGGGTGGTGTACCTGGAGGAGTGCAAGTGATAGTCAGGGATGCACCAGGCTAATGGAGTGGGAACTACAAACTGGCTTTGAAGGTCAGGAAAATAAATTTATCACGAATCTGGGTGTGGGCAGGAAGCCAGTGTAGAAATTTAAGAATAGCTGGCTGATTCTTAGAA
>NW_015231225.1:0-772 GCF_001447785.1 Gekko japonicus | reverse complement strand
CTTATGTTCTCTTATGTTCTTATGATTTTACTGCACATACCTGCCTCTGAGAGGGTACTCAAGCATACACGCACGTACATGTGTGCAGGGCTGGCCCGAAGGCTTTAGATGCCCTAGGCTGGCCATGTTGGCAGGGCTGGCAATGCTCCCTCTAAGCTGTGGAGTCTTGTGAGCAAAAATTCCACTTTGTGAGTTACTGGCATTAAAGTTGTGAGTGAGCGATTTGGCTACTGCATAAATTAGTTTTCTCTGGAGCCGTTCTACTTGAGCTAAGATAAAAATGTGTGAGCTGGAGGCTAAAAACTCGTGAGCTAGCTCACACTAACTCAGCTTAGAGGGAACACTGGCTGTAGGCAGGGATATGTGGGGTAAGGAACCATTTTCACTAAAAACAACAACAACCCGGAAGTGACATAGGTAGCTCTAGGAATCTCCAGAAACTCTATGGTAAAATTACATTGTTTCTGGAAATTGCTAGAGCTACCCTTTGTCCCTTCTGTTGTTTTTTTTTAACCAGAAGTTATGTGATGCTGCAGCTGGCTTCGCAGGGTTTCTATTTTCCTCCTGCTGCTGCTCTAAGCAGCAGTGGGCAATGGCAGCAAGGGTCAGGGGATCTCTTGCCCCAAGTGGGGGTGTGATGGACTCCAGGCTTGAGATCAGCCTGCAGGACAAGACACCTGCAGTCATGTGACTATAGTGGAGTATAAATATTTAAAAGAAATACACTGAACAAGGAAAGACCATCTACTAAAAAACTGGAGAAACAAGCTAA
>NW_015231224.1:0-755 GCF_001447785.1 Gekko japonicus | reverse complement strand
TCTGAGTCAGTATAAGGCAGTTTCATATGTTCAACACGTAATCTTGGCTAGTCAATATTCTTCCATTCCTACTACCTTCTTCTGCGATTAAATAATTTAAATGAACCACAAACATTTTCAGCTGATAAAGTCTGCTACAGCCCAACTTTTCAGTGACAGAAAAACCAGCCCTCCCCTACTGTGTGGAAGAACCTATGTTGTGCTGAATCCCTAAAAAGACAGCAGTATTTTTCAAAAACATGCTACAGCTACAGTAAACATGTTACAGTTGCCTCTCTCACAAAAGCCACGTTTAATATGCTACTTTTTCAAGAAAGGGAGATTCGCCTGTCCTTCTCTATCACTGTCTTCCACTAGCAGTGAAGTTTTATCCATTTCACATGGCATTCCCTCACAGACCTCCCTTCTCATTTACGTGAATTTTTAATTGTTGCTTTTAATTGTTTTTACTTTTTAAAAGCTTGTTTTAATGGTGTTGATTGCTCACCACCTTGAGGAACCCCAAGCTGGGTGGAAAGGCAGCATAAATATGCCTTTAATAAATAAGAAATATTTAATTTCGTCTAGGAGTTGCAGTATTATTTCCAAATAATGTGATACTGGGTCATTTTGCATGTTGATTATTTAGCATGTTGGGATGGGTAAATACAGTCCACCCTGCTCGGCACAAAACGGCAGTGATTCTGTGCTAACTCTGAACACACAGATTGCTTGTATTTATTTTAGTACATGTTTTTGTTGTTGTTCAGTCGCAC
>NW_015231223.1:0-755 GCF_001447785.1 Gekko japonicus | reverse complement strand
GTCAGAAGCCACTTGACGGCACTTAACACATATATCCGTTATGTACATATGATGTACGTGAGACACAGGCCGAGCACAATCAACCACCTGCGGAAGAAACTGGGGAAGACACCCGCTGCCTCTGAACCATGCCCATCGTGGGCACTGCAGAAGGCTGGTGGGGGAAACTTAACTGACTGGTGAAAAACTTTTCTGAGGGCAGATGCGAGGCCAGAACTTGTCTCCCAACCATCTCCCCCCCCCATTTTTCTGTGGAAGAAGATTCCAGTCACCACATCTGCTACACGTGTGGACTTGGTCCCTGTTTCCACGCTCTCAGCCCGGTGGCGGCGGGGGGCTTACCAAACTGCTGCAGGGAATACACAGCATCTTGCATATGGATCCAAAATCGGAGCTTTCCCAGGGATATTTTATCATACGACACTGTAAGCGGCAGCTCTGTTGTTGAACGGTTTATTATCTGCATTTAAAAAAAAAAAAATCACAAGATTAATTCTACCAAACAATAAAAGGTAACATTGTTTACTTGCTTCTGAATTACCTGTAAAAGGGCCACATTCTGCATGACTGATGCCAATCAGGGGTGACCTTTGTAAACTTTCCACTCTCCCAGGTACCTTAAAGAGGCAGCTGGAGTGCTCGCTTTAAAAGTGGCTGAAGACGTCAGACGTTCTTTTCCGGGCCAACGGCGGTGCATGTGGGACAGAATCCCATCAGGCTCAAGGGAGCACTTTCAACTTCCCTTCCCGTCTGTC
>NW_015231222.1:0-755 GCF_001447785.1 Gekko japonicus | reverse complement strand
GGAGACAGAGAGAGAGAGAGAGAGAGAATATGATACAAAAAGAAGAAAAACCAACTGCTTGGATCAACACGAGGAAGAAAAATATAAACAGGACCTAGGAACTATTGCAAATTGCATCCTTGTTTTGCTACATGAAATAACTGCTTCCTTGAAAGTCCTTTTTATTTAGATGCTCAAGGATAGAATCAAACTTTCAAGCATTAACAGAAGGCCAACAATTACTGGCAACATCAGATGCTTTAAAATCAGCCCATTTTCACTACAGTACACACAGTGTTGCAACCAATAGCAAGGATGGTATTTTTATTACATGAAATTCATAGATCTGTAGAGCAATGCATGACCTGCAAATGAGATAAGCCACAAAGAGAGCGTGGCTGGAGCAACATGGAATGACAAGCCTGTGCAACATGGAATGACATGCTTGTGCCAATGTAGATTCAAGCTAAGGAATGCCTCAAATTTCTCAGCAAACTTGTTCAGCAGACGAACTTACCTTGTTTGACACTCACACTCCGACTGAACCAATGAGGGATACGTTTGGATTGCAACGAGCAACCTGAACAGCTGCCAGACAAATAAGCAGCTGCCTGCTGGTCAGAAACTGATGCACAGCTCATAAGGGGGTGAGCTGGGAGTTGGGTTATTATCTACCCTACAAAATATTTAGGTAGCGAAGCTGCAAAAGGGAGCTCTTCCCTCCCCTCCGAGCTGGGCAGGGGCATCGAAAAGGGAAGGCAGAAAGAGATATTTTC
>NW_015231221.1:0-755 GCF_001447785.1 Gekko japonicus | reverse complement strand
CTGATCGAGATGGACTTCAAAGGCTTTCTGGTGGCAGAGGAACAGAGGCCGTGGCTGCCGGAAAAGCAGCCAACTGCGCTGCACTGTATTAGACCGATAGGAAGGAATTCTGTGAAGCAGCCTGTTGACCAGCCATGGACTGGTTGACAAACAGTCAAACCGATGATCAAAATATCAATTCCTTGGTCTCCACCGGTGAACAGGAGATGAGCCAAATCAGTGGGTGTCCCTCAAACATCCCTAGTTCTGACTGGCAGCGGCTTTTGGGTAGAAAAGAGCTCTTTTTCAATGCCTGAGGAGCTAGAGATGCTGAGTGCTGGAACGCCAGTTTACAGTAGCAAATGGACTTGCATCTGATCAGCTTATTCGAACATGGTGCATTTGCCTTTCGAACACACACAACACGAAATTAGTGGCATACCTAGTCAGAACAGACAATACCGGTGATCTGACGCTGGAAAAGGCAGTTTTATGTGTTTACCTTCAGTGACGATACAACTTCGAATCAGTCGCAAACTCTGCAGAAACACCCCCTTTTACCCCTTTGTTTGATATCTTTGCAATTTGTTCCTACGCTGAATTTCTATATACAGCAAACATATGTTGCACTGCTCACAATCATTTCTTAGAGGGGAAAAGTGGACAAAACCCCCAAGTGATGTGTGAGTCCTGGTTCCATGCTCTGTGTCCCCGGAGACAACAAGGCCTCGTCCCTCCCAACCACATGGTCTTAATGCCAAGGGGTGTCAAACATG
>NW_015231220.1:0-755 GCF_001447785.1 Gekko japonicus | reverse complement strand
GTACTGAAGTTTGCTGGTAAATCGTACTGAAGTTTGCTGGCTTTAGAGCCAGGCTCTTTGTTAGCTGTAGACAGGACAAAATGCTGTTCTCACCGAAATGAGTTCCAGGGGAGTTTTATGTAAAGCCAACATGCAACTGGGAATACTTGGGGGACTGTTCATCCCGATAAGTTCTTTCCCGCTCTTCTCAGTTCTCCTTTCCTTCTCTTTTCCGATGCCCTGGCCTCTTTCCTCTTCTCTCTAATGGTGTTACACATGTGTGTACAGCAAAAGTTGTATGCACACATGATAAGTACTTGTGTGTTTTTTCCTGTGATGCCTCATGTTATTTTCTGTGCTCTACTGCAGTTCTGGCAAACAAAAGGGATATCATCTTTCTTTTGGATGGATCAGCCAACGTTGGAAATGCCAACTTCCCATTTGTCCGCGACCTCGTTGTGAGCCTAGTTAGGTTCCTTGAGGTCGGAATTGACGATGTACGAGTCGGCCTAGTGCAATTTAGCGAGAACCCTAAAACCGAATTCTTTTTAAACACTTTCCTAACCAAGTCAGATGTGCTTAATCGCCTCGGTCAGCTGAGGCTCCAGGGGGGTTCAGTGCTAAACGTTGGCTCTGCACTAGACTTTGTTCTTTCCAACCATTTCACTGAAGCCGGTGGGAGCAGAATAGATGAAAAAGTTCCTCAGGTTCTAGTCTTCCTTGTGGCGGGGCCATCTGCCGACTCCTTCCGACAGGCCGCTAACGCTTTAGCCCGC
>NW_015231219.1:0-755 GCF_001447785.1 Gekko japonicus | reverse complement strand
AACAGTATTGCTTCCTGATGTGGTTAAAATCTAGTGCCAGAAGGGTTCAGCCTTCGAACAGTCAAAGGCCTAGAATGGAATTGCTCATACATTACTTCATCAGAGGAGCCTTGTTCAAGTCCCTGAGGCAGATACCAACCTTTTGGCTTATTGGCTCCTTTCAATGTAACCAAAGGTTATTGGCGGTTGTCACATGTTCACAGGAGAACTGCGGGGAGATTTTTGCCACATGTCAGAGAGTTTCTAACAGCATAGCCCTTACCATGTTAGGCTAGAGGGAGAAAAGATAACAGCTAGGCATCCCTCCATTGTGCCTGGAACCCACTCCCAGCTGCCATCACTAAGGACAGAAAGAGAAGAGACCATGGGTAGACACCCCTCTATCATGGCTGGATCCAGATACAATTAAAAGCCATTTTCCTGACCCAAGTCAGCTCTGGGGGAGTGCAATTTATGCCTTTGGGGAAACTTTTGTGTACCCCATCAATACACACAGAGTCCACCTGAGGCCGTTTCAGGTCAGGAAAACTAACATGGGGAGAATCAGTTCTTATCACACACCACAGTCCTAATCGGGCCTGGAATGCCTGGGAATTGAGTTCCCAATGGGAAACTCACAAGACTTGTGAATCTCACCATGGAACCTTGGATGCCTCAAGGACAGAGGAAACTTATGTAGCCTTAGCCATGATGCTCAATAGCCATGCAATCCAAAGCAGAAATATAACCTTCTAAGCCAGGGGTGTCAAACTCAT
>NW_015231218.1:0-755 GCF_001447785.1 Gekko japonicus | reverse complement strand
TAAAGCAATCACTTGGACTCTTTTGGACTAGTTTCTTGGTTCTAAGCAAGTTTGATTTTAGCTTAAATCCAATTGATTGCAATGAAATTTGCTGCCATGCCATGCTTGTATAAGCTAACATTTTGATGTGGGAAGGTATCTCTGAAGGTATAATTCCAGACCATGCAATGCCAACAAATTGAAACAATCCTACCTTAGGCTGTTTCCTGAAATCTCATGAGAGCAGTTGAAATTAAGTGGGTGAGTGACTTGATTAAATGTCCTCTAATATCCCCAATGTACATTTTACAAAGTTCTTTAGCACATACATAATTAAACATGTCTGAAATTAGAATCAATGATATATGGCTCTTTCTTGGAAAACTGTTTTCCCCATTTTAGAGGTAAGTACTTTGATCAGTCTCCTGGTCTGAGTTTTTGAAAAAGAGCATACTGCCTTGGTTTTAAACCAAGAATATACCCCTAAAGTTCTATATTTTAGGTTCAGTAGTATGTTCTATTTTGTTGTTAAGAGTAATAGCAACAGTATTAGTATTAATATTCAACACCCAAAACATCTTGGTGCCTCACAAATTTAAAGAAATAAGATTCCTGCCCACAGACTCACAATCTATGGATTGTTTCTATTACTATAGGAAGGAACGCTAAAACTTGCCATTTGGTCCTTTCATTCTTACCTATGTTGTATAGTTTCAAAACATTGCCTACTAAAATTTATATCAGAATTCCAGGGTTCTCTTTGTAAAGATAGTTTT
>NW_015231217.1:0-755 GCF_001447785.1 Gekko japonicus | reverse complement strand
GGTCAGTGGACTGAAGTGGTGCAAAGCAGGGAAGTTCTGCTTTGGGAGCTTCAGTTGACTCAGTACTTTGGATCAAACTCATGATTTATTTATTTTTCTTCTTTTTTGTTTATCAGACTTTAATCCTGTTACATTTTTATATGTTCTCTTCACTGCCTTTTTCTACCCTCTTCTATTGATTTAAATTTCTTCTAACTTTGAATCTCCTCCTGGTCTTTGTTTTCCCTCTGTTCTTGCTCTCAGTCCCTCTGTTCATTAACTACTAATCTTCTTAGTAACCCTCCACATTTTATTTCTCATCTGCGTACTTTCTCTCTTGTACCCCTTCTGCATGAAACTTTCTAAATATTCAGGCTCTTTAAAGCAATAATGGAAAACTCGTCTTTTCTTTTTGTATTTCCCTCTTGGTCATGGCTTCTGTTGGATTTCTGGTTGAAGGGTTAATTATAAAGGTTTTACTATAACTGTTACCCAGTACATGCAAAGTCTCCTTCCTCATCAACATCCCCTTATGGGTTTTTGTTTAGATTGTAAGCCTGTAGGCACTAACTGTGCAATTTTTCATGTATAGTAATGAACGTTAGGCACATTTATAAATAAATGATGATAATGATGGAATGCTTTGTATGAAGATCCCTACAATGTGCCTGGAGTTTCTTCTGAAATGGAAGCCAGCAAAAGAACCTCTGTTTTGTGTTGAGCTCCATGAATGTATAAGGATATGGTAGTGCTGTGAATAATGCTTTTTTTTTTTT
>NW_015231216.1:0-755 GCF_001447785.1 Gekko japonicus | reverse complement strand
ACCTTTACCTTTACCTTTTTACAAAACAGCCACCATGGGAGTCACAATCAATGACATAATGGCTGCCATGGGGAGCAATTAGAAAATGTTGCCAAGTTCTAGGGCAGGCATCCTCCTATGACGGAGGCCGCTATTTCTGAATGGGCCCTCCCTGCAGGCCTGAAGGTGATGTCTCTTGGATTCTTCTGAAATACCTTCTGCTTCAAGGAGGTAAAGGAAAGGCAGGATTGGCCCTTTCGTTTGAGGGAGAGGTGTTTTGTGGAAGATGGAAAGGGGGCATCCGGGAACATGTTGGTGGGCGCATGGGGAAGCCATGTTGAGGATTACAGCTTAAGACAAAATCCATATTAGACCAAGACTGTAGGTGGGGGATATCAATGCAGTGCTGAAGCATGCGTTCACCTGATTTCTGTTGCTGCAACTTGGAGTAGGCATTTTGGCCGAACAACTAATTTCAGGCTCCAGGAATGTATTCCAAACCAGGCCAATCCAGAAACTTCACACTGTATCCTAATAACATGGACAGACATTTTGCTTCTGTGTCTGAAGCCAGTTCTGGTTGCTTAGGTTAATTCATTAGGCTCGGATGCAGCTTCGAGCCACAAACTTTTCCAGGTCTTTTCCAAGTCTTACGAATCCTTCCTTGAATAAAGAATAACATCATAAAAGTGGACTTCTTGAAGACCCATTCACAGGTGAATGTATGGCTTACCAGCTCATACTCCACAATACTTCCCCAGTTTACAACACTAATT
>NW_015231215.1:0-755 GCF_001447785.1 Gekko japonicus | reverse complement strand
TCTTTGTCATCTCAAGAGCTGAATGATTTGTCAAGTTGTCAATAATAATATTGGAATGTCCTGTAAAGCTTCTTGTCTTCTCTTTCAGTGCAAAAGTTGGATCTTGATTAAATATGTGCTGTTTTAGTGTAGTTTGTTGCTGATGTGGGTCTTCCTGTCCAATTCCTGTCCAATTCTAAAATATTATCAATCTTTATATACCACGACAGATCCTAAGCCCATGAATATCAAAGATTTTTTAACAAAACATCCCATATGGAAAATTCTAGCTGACCAACATAAAAATTGGTTAGAAACACCTATCTCCTCACAAGAAATACAAAACACCATAAAATCCCTAAAAAATAACAAGTCACCTGGCACAGACGGTTTTACAGCTGAATTCTATTTTTAAAAAATAGCCACATCTTTTCAATTCAGCCACATGCAATCACATTTTACAACACAGTGTAATGCCTCCCACTTGGAATTTGGCTAAAATCATTGTTATCCCCCCCTCAAAAAAGGCGGAGAGCTAAACAATCCAAATTCTTATTGGCCAATTTCTTTCCTTAATACTGACTATAAAATTTTTGCAGCCACTTTAGCTGCCAGACTTAATAAATTTATTGAATCATACATAGATTTAGACCGAACGGGATTTATCCCAAATAGGGATATTTTTGATAACACTAGAAAGATCCTAGATGTAATCCAGCACTGCCAAAATAATCAAATAAATTCTTTCTTTATATTATCTGTTGATATGGAAAAAG
>NW_015231214.1:0-755 GCF_001447785.1 Gekko japonicus | reverse complement strand
TCCGCGCACTTAACCACTACACCTAACTACACTAAGTATAATGCTGCCAAATATATCAGTATTATTGTGGGGCATACCCCATTATCTCTGTTACCAGTTTGCTTGGCCCCACCAAAAAGGACCCATTAGGAGCGCAGTGTATTTCTTGCAAAAGCCCCCAAACATATATTCCTTCTCCCTGGATATGTGTGCAAACACTCACCGGTTCTCTGCAAGATCCACCCACACTGACTTTCATGGTGGTGAGCTAACTATTCTAAAGGTATGTTGAGTAATTTATGGCTGCTTTGACAACATTATCCTTAACGTTTGTTGTAAGTGTGGTTTATATGAAAGAAGAAGTAGAACTTCTGCTTTCTGTGAGTGTAGCTGCTGAGAAATAATAGTGATTTGGACTGGCTATGGAATTTAATGATACACACTTCACGTCATGTGGTCAACTATCAAAGGATTCAAGAGACTCATGTGTTGTTGTCATTTCAGCAGGGCATTTCTCATGTCATCTCCCATCCAGGATTATTCTAACATATGGATATATTTTATAAATTGTTTGACTGCTAGTAGTTTAAACCACCTCAGACCTGAAACTTTCCTTCCTCATCTTCAGCTGAGGCATGAGTTTGCCAGGGTCCTTGGGAGGGACATGCGACAACTGGTCATGCCCAGTGACAGAGGAAGGATGTCTAAGGACATTTAAGTCTGAGATAGCATCACACACCCCTAAAGTTCCTTGTTGGAAACAGTTTACCCACCTA
>NW_015231213.1:0-755 GCF_001447785.1 Gekko japonicus | reverse complement strand
GTTATATTGTATTTATTTCAAGTATTTTTAATTGCTCACAGATTTAGCATATATCTCATTATGTCCAGAATGCTCTTTTTTGAACAGTTTCTAGAATCACTTCTGATTAAGCAAACAAGTATGGATCTTCCGTTCTGGCTTCAAAGACTGTTTCTTCTGGCTCCACCTCTCAGCTCTACAGTTTTTTATGAATGACTAGCAATCACTGACAATGAATGACTGCCAACTGCCCATTCAACTCCTTTCAACTCTTCCCTGCACACACATACTACAGAAGCAAATTGATGCTCTATGACTACAGATGAGATTTCAGTACATTTTACAATGAAAAAGCAAGTCCAAGAAAGGAGAGATCTTAATGTCCTCATAGCTAGTTCAAATATAGACTTTAAACACAACTAGGTTTTATCAATATTCAGTTTTACTGAATTATCTTTTAAATATGCAATCAGAATGTTTCTTTCAAGAGACAATCTATGATAAACTATCATTTTGCAAGTATTATTTTCTTTACCAGAAATTTAATTAGATACCATCACAACAGTGCTTTATGTACAGAACTTAAGAGCTGCTACCTGTATTACTTTTGCAAGACAAAGATACTTGGACAATATGTCCTTGGGCAAAAAAGATGCTGAGACAATATGTCCTTGGGCAAGTAACACACAAGCCGATTTCAGAAAGCTGCTTGGCTTGAATCTAAACATCAGTGTTCACTAGTCACAACCTCTCCCAAACATAATGATTCAGCCCCC
>NW_015231212.1:0-755 GCF_001447785.1 Gekko japonicus | reverse complement strand
GATTGGCCTAGCCCGGGCCATCCAGGTCACAGCCCAAAGAAAACCAATCACCATAAAGGAAAATGGGGAAAAAACAAGAAAACCCCTTATTTTGCATATTGGGCTCTAAGTGGTGGCCTTTGATCTATGGAGGACCCTTCTGGAGCATGTTCAGACCGGTCAGCAGCCCACCCAGACCTCTGAGCCTCTGCCTTGGCACACGCAGCCATTCGTGGTGACTCACCACAAGCAAATCATTTCATGGTAAAAGCCTCCACGGGCAGGATCCAAGCTTTCAGCTGCCAGCCACCGACCACAGAGTCATTATGCAGCATCTGTGTGATCAATTTCATTGTGTTTTCTTCAGTGTGCCATTTCCCTCAATTACAGTAATGCCACAATAAATTATATACGACTGTCCCCGCTTGGCCAGAGAGGTATATGAATTCAGCCTGCTGTGAGTGGACCGTGGCCAGCCCCTCCTGACTCTTGTGTTTCTCTGGTTCTAAGAAATGAAAGTGTGCATTCTAATGAGAATGGTGCTGGCTCTTACCAGGGAGGTGGGGAGTACAGCCTTGCTATAAGGAAAGGAAAGAGAGGAGAAGATGGAGGAGAGAAGGAGGGAGGGAAGGAGAGATGCTGCAGTGTGTATACTCTATAGGAGAATAAGGGTACTTGCTACAATAGCCCAGAAAAGAATTACCCCATTCCCGTTTTCATATATTGCAGTTCATGGCAAATGACCATAGTTCTTCCCAATATGTATGGTCACCATG
>NW_015231211.1:0-755 GCF_001447785.1 Gekko japonicus | reverse complement strand
ATCTCCACTCTGCCGTGGAAGCTCACTGGATAACCTTGTGCCAGTCACTCTTCTCAGTCCAATCTGCCTCATGGGGCTGTCGTGAGGACAAAATGACACACACACCATCCTGAGCTCCCTGGAGGATATGCAGGATACCGTTTAGATAAACAGATGGACAGATGAGACCAGATGAGACATCAAAAGAGAAGGCCCAAACGCTGAACTAGATTGGCATATCAGCAGAGGCATATTACCTCCAGACTTCCTGCAGTTTATCGTAACGGTCTGCTCTAAGAGTAAATCCAGACCGTCATTATCAGTTGGTGATTAAAATAAGCTACCCAAAGCACCACTCACTGTTAAGATTACTCTGATAATAAATACTCTGAACTAGCCTACTGTGGGGTAGCACACCAACACTATGCACGACACAAAACACCTCCTGAGCCTAAGCACTGGTTTTTGCCAACTGGCTATTAAGCATTTCATAATGTAAAGCACTAGCTGTTATGAGTAATCTCTCTCCAAGTACATGCCCCAACAGGCAGCTGTTATTACGTTCAGTATGTATTACCGGCCTGGCATTTGGGCCTGTATGCTGCTGGTCTCAGAAAATGATCTTTGGGGTGCCTCCAGACTTGCTGCTGCTTGAGAGCCATTTGGCATAGCCCAGCTGAAGGCGTGGGTTTGGTTCCTAAGACCAGATGTACCCCAGTGCTAAGAGACCGAGTCCCCAGTTCGAGTTGAAATTCTGCTGAAAAATCACTCTAGTG
>NW_015231210.1:0-755 GCF_001447785.1 Gekko japonicus | reverse complement strand
CCACTTGAGCCACCACAGCTCCTTTACTCATGGCCTTTACTCGCCCTCTTTCTTCATCTCTCACCAGTCTGGTCTTCCACTCACCATACTGACTTCCCGAGAAGGATCGACCGCACCCCTCACCTTCCTTACTTCTCAGGAAGCCACACACCACCACCACCACCCCGCACCTCTTCCCCTGTCTCTCACCTCCTTTCTCTTTCTTGGTGGTGGTTTGGCTGAGGAAGGCATCGGAGAAAAAAACAAAGTGGCTGGTGAGGAGCACCGCCAGCAAGCAGATGGTGCGCCTCAGGGAAACCATCGGGACCCGATCACCCCTTCGCCACCTCGACCGCTGGGCGGGAAGCACCCTTCCTCATGGCCCCCCTGGAGGTAGTAAAGGTCTGGATCGGATTTCTCACCCCTGAAGCAGGGCCATGACACAACCACTGGGCCTTTATGACGTCACGTGAGTTCAAAGGCCACTCTGCATCTCATTAACAAACCAGGCTCCTAGGGGAAAAAAGAGACAGACAAGAGTGAGAAAGAAGATGCTTTTCGACAGAGAAGTACTTAAATAAGGGGGGCTGGATTGAAGAAGGCGCTTCGGGGAAGAGCCAGGGTCAGCCTAATGCTGCAGTGGGGCAGCTTTGGGGGCCCACTGCTGTTGACTCCACATCTCCTTTAATGGCTTCACTCACCCCCTCAGCCGCTTGAACAGGAGTGCCTTGTTAACCACACTCCCAACTGCACGTGCTGCCCAGCACTGCTGGGGA
>NW_015231209.1:0-755 GCF_001447785.1 Gekko japonicus | reverse complement strand
TCCAGCTGGCCTCAGGCACTTTCACAGTGCTTTTGGAGCTTATCAAAGCCTATTGGTTGATGTGGGCCCGGTGGCTGGTTCTACTGAGGCGAACGCGAGGTTGGAGACTGTATGGGCCATTCTGTATGGGCCACTCTGACCCTTTGTCATTCCATCTACCTATTCTAAGTTCTGAGGACAAGAAACCCATGACCAGACTGAATATCTTGAGTTCCAGGACTGAGCTGAGTGAGACTATGCTAAAGGAAGTTCATTGCACCATCTTATGACAAATAGACTCTTAATTTGCAAACTTTAACCCCCGGTGCCATAGGACTGTTAGTATGTTCCAAGGACAGTTGAAGGAACTAGAGAATCATAAGAGTCTGTGAACTGTTTTGCCTCCCGTTGATCAGGGAACTTAATTTAATTTAACTTGTTAATAGATCCCCACTCTTAGATTTGCCAGTAATTTAGAGGGACTATTAATTGTTATTAGTGATTATTAATTGATTAATTGGATTGATTAGAGGGCCCTTGACCATTACTTAGTCAATTGATTAAATCAATTAGAGGGTTAGTTAGGATTATTTACTGTGGGTTTGTCTGAGTAGGGAGGGTTTAATTAACTGAGGGAGGGTTAGATATTGCTATAAGGACTTAGGTTATGTTGGGGTTGATATATTTTAGATAGGATATTGTGAATTATTATATGTAGTGGAAGGGGCGTGGCGGCTGAGCTTCTGGCTGACTGCATCCCTCTCACACTCCTGCTA
>NW_015231208.1:0-755 GCF_001447785.1 Gekko japonicus | reverse complement strand
AACTATTCAAGTGGACACCACAGTTATTAGGCACTGACAACGGACATGAAGGAGACTATAAATATGTCATTGTACATATCAAAAGATGACAGTGATAGCTGGGCTCAGAGAGGTTGTAGCAGGGGAAAATCAGCTGCCAAAGAGTCTGAAGAATTTGGGTGCGGGGGGTGCTAGCAACCTATACAAGGAAGCAATCATTTCTCTCTATTCAGGCCCTGTCTGTCAAAGGTATAGGGTGTAAGAAAGAATAAGAACCGTGCCCTGGATAGTCACAGAACAGTCAAAGCATTATGCGAGCCCTTTGCTTTGAATTCAGCCCAGCGACTAGTCAACTGGACCACTGAGGTAGGGAATTTTATCATTTTTCTTCCTGCCTGCAGACCCTTCTCCCCCATTGTTATTTAATTAGCACCACAATTGCATCTAGCACTGCCATTTCCATTTAATTAGAGCTCCGTTACTTTGGCTTGTTTTCAGCAATTAGCTCTCTTCTTAAACGAGTATTAATCTTTCAATAGGAAATGGTTCCGCAATTGAGGGGAAAGAAGAGGTGTAATTTTTTTTGGGGGGGGAATGATATCCTTAATCTGTTGTCAATCATACATGGTTTTACTTGGGTGGCTTGTCCCCATCAATATATAATTACGCGAGAGATTTGCAGAGTGACGTCTTCATTTCAATGCTATCACCCTGTGTTTATTTCTCAGAGCGTTAGCACATGGGCACACTTAAAAGCAGGGCTCTTTTTGTAGAAA
>NW_015231207.1:0-755 GCF_001447785.1 Gekko japonicus | reverse complement strand
TCCTGTTTAGCATCACCCGTGGACATGCAGTATCCCATCCATTCACTTGCCTTCTTCCTGGCCATTGATATTTAAAGTGAATAATGTTGTTCTAACATTGATCTTGTTGCGCTTCACTAACTGCCAAGAATAAACAATATAAGTTTATGGCATTGATTTCATGGATTTCAATTTTCCCCCCAATCATGTTCTTGTTAAGCACCTTGTAAAATACTTCATGTCACATACTCATCTCCTTTGTTCCAACAAGATCTAAATCCAATGTACCAAAATGCTTTCCTCCTTTCCCATGTGTCATGGAGCTAATATGTTGTTCAGAATTGCTCATTCCATAGTAAAATAATGGATATTATAGTGGTTGACATGGCAGTTCAGCCCCGGTAAAGCTGGCCAATGCAAATGGGACTAGTAAAACTAAAAATGGGCCTATTAGTTTTAAAAAATATTACCTAAGTCTTCTAGGAAGACATATCCCCGGAGCCCTACAGAAGGATAATATTCATCTTGCTTATATCCAAGCCTCATTTCCTATTTTGCCTCCGATCTCCCCCTTCCCCCATTGTGTAGTCCTTTTCTTACACAATTCTACAAGAATCTGGAAGGACCAAATATAGTTTCTGTAAGAATGCAAGACTGATATGCTTAATGTGATTTCCATCTGTGGATTCCCTGATCATCAGTGTCTGGGACAAATCATGGATAGAACAGGAAGTGTCCCCTGCAGTATGTTTTAAAGGCCATTTTAGCCTTCCCCC
>NW_015231206.1:0-756 GCF_001447785.1 Gekko japonicus | reverse complement strand
CCCCTTCTTAAGCCCTAAACAACAACGCTCTTTGGCACAAAGGTATGGGAAAAACTGACAAAACATTGCGCAACGCAGTAAAACTATCATCGTCACAATTGAAGGCTTATTTTACCAACGTCGGCACGAAACCGAAGCTGGCTAGCCTTGTCTCAACGCCTTCCAAAATGGCGACCGAACGTGATCCATCCTCTTCTCGGCCCTCGCTTTTCAACAAGCAGGACTTTACTGATGCCTTTAAAGACTTTCGAGCTGAAATGTTGCATAGCATCAACGAGATGATTAAACCTCTCTCAGACAAGATTGAAAATATGCAGCAAGTGATGCAACAAGTTGCGCAAACGGCAGAAACAGCTATTGAAACCTCCATAGCTAACCATGACGACATCAGATATCTACAGGACGCGGAAACTTGGTCGAAAGAGCGCATCCTGCTCCTGGAACATCGCTCAAGGGAAAAATTTCTGAAGTTCAGGGGCTTTCCTGAGAATGTAGAAAAAGAGACTGAGCTCACTAGCTTTTTAGCTGCTTGGCTGGGTGAAGCGATGGAATTTACTGACGGCATGGAACCCATGCTAATTCGCGCCTATCGTCTCGGCAATCCCAACTCAGATAAGCGGAAAGGGCCGCGGGACATTATAGCCGAGTTCCTGGACCTTAAAAACAAGAACATAGTGCTACAAGAAGTAAGGAAACAGGGGAGTCTACGTTTTAAAAATGAAGCCATCAACATTTTCCCGGATGTCTCCCCAGAAG
>NW_015231205.1:0-755 GCF_001447785.1 Gekko japonicus | reverse complement strand
TTGAAGACTCTGTTTGATCCCAGAGAGGTTTCCTTTTAACAGTTGGCATTCTCCTCTGGTGCGAGGAGTCTTGTGTTGCTGGAAGGCGTTCGGTGCAGGAGGCAAATGCCACCGACAGCACAGAGGTCCTCCAGAATCCTGCCCTTTCCGCTTTCATTTATCCAGCCATTTCATGGAGCATTGCCATGGCCGTCTTCAAATCACTGCTCCCATCCTGAAACATCAAAAGGTCACCCTAATCAGTTTTGCCTATGGTTCTTCATTTCTATCGGACTTGTGCGTGTACCCAGGATGAGTCACGTGATTCTGGATCTTTAAGTCCCAACAATGATTCCGTACATGCCAGCCAGTCAGATATTAGGTTATTCTAAACTGATTTTGAGGTCTTGTTGAACAACTGGTGAAGTTAATTCAGAGTGAAGACACAGGCAATATAAATCAAAAAGCTAGTTGTCCCCCCCACCACCATGTGTTTCTGATAGTCTTTTCTGCCTTTACAACTCAGTAAGCCAGTGAATCAGAGACTAGCTCAGCCTACAGTCTTGCAACTCTCCCCTGTAATTTAGGCTGGCATTTTAATGAGGGAGGAGAGAAGGTTTCTTGGTGATATCATAGTATATGGGGAGAAGCCTGTGTGTTGCTGGCTTTGGCTTCATTTGTAATAAAGCAGAGGGGGGTGCTTCTAGAAAAATCCTGCTACTCTAACAGTGTAATCCTAAACAGACTTGCACCTTTCAGTGGCCTTAGAAAAGTGT
>NW_015231204.1:0-755 GCF_001447785.1 Gekko japonicus | reverse complement strand
GGTGGCCAAAGTATTTGAGAATAAGTTAGTTCCTCCTTAAAGGTCAAGTGTTTCTATCCCTGGCATCACCTGAAGAAAGCTCTCACTGAACTGCCATGACAAAATACCAACGCTACAAACAACTTTAAAAACTCGAAAAGATAATTCATTGTTGTCCTCGTTGCACAGAACGGCGGCAGAATAGTCCCAAAATATACATGTGTTTTCACGGTAATACAATGGATCTTTTGCCCTATTTGGTAAATTTACAAAATCACTCCTTCGCTCATGTCTCTTGGGCCTTACAGGGTGCCTAAAACCCTGGAGAGCTACTGCCGATCACAAGAGACGAGCCTGGACTAAATACCCCTATTTTCTGACTCGGTATAAGGCAATTCCTTATGCCCCTGGCACGTCTGTCCCTGAGAATTCCTCCTTCCTCTGCTGCAGCAAATAGGGAACCCTGTGTACCAGGCAGGAACACAGGACAGGAGGAGAAGGAAACGGGAGGCTGCAGGGTGACCTTTGACCTCCAGACAGATGGGTGCCCCAAGGGACAAAAGGGGCTCATTTGGGACCGTCACTCAGGTCCCTTCTGGAAACAAAGGGCAAAAGTCTCACCCCGCCAAAGGAAAGAGGTGGGGTGAGGGAGCTTGCTTCAGAAAACTCGCGCCATCCTTCCCTGCGAGCTTACGCCAAGGGAAAACACAGGGGATTGTGGGAAAATGGTCGCCCGTCATGGACGAATAGACCTGGTGGTGAACTAGCTATGCTGA
>NW_015231203.1:0-756 GCF_001447785.1 Gekko japonicus | reverse complement strand
TTATTTAGTTAACTGGCCATTTTAACTGGCCTGTGGGTTTAGTACATTTTCCTCCAGTGGCAACTTTCACAGGGTGTGCTGGTGCAGCTTTGGAATACTGGCTAGCAACAGCTCCAGTAGAAGATAAAGTAACTCTGTGTTCCCTTGTTACATGTTATGGGATCTTAGAGCATTTCAGCCTTCAGTCATCTCTCACTTCAACCAGAGTCATAAAAACCGAACCAAACCAAAACATAAAACAACAACAATAAAAACAGCCCTCGTGCTCTGAGCCCAGGGCATAGGTAATACTAGGGCAAAATTTACTTTGCAGTGAACTTTGGCAGATGTTCCCAGAATCCTGTTGTCAGGGTCTCTGGAACTCTTTCATGACACCAGTGTGAGAATTCTGGCTGGTTTTTGTTTGTTTGTTTTTAATAGCCATATTACAAGTTGCCATCTAGCTCACCCCCTGCCTAGGGGCACCACGGTAGGGCTGCTTCACCATCACTAATGTGTTGTGTGGCCATTTTACTGAGCAGGGTTCCATCAGTGCAGGAGGCCATGTTTGAATTTATACATCACGTTTCACTAGAAGATCCTGAGGACTGAGATGAATGTTGCAGCCCTTTAAATCCATTGGGTCTGCTTGCCTTGGAGAACATCAGATGTTTGCTCTGCTTCATTTATCTCCTGTAGGCTGTTACCGCCTCTGTTTACCCTGAATGGGTCTGGTTGGGGGAATGGCCAGGGCTGTTTATATTCTGGCCTGGATAT
>NW_015231202.1:0-755 GCF_001447785.1 Gekko japonicus | reverse complement strand
GTACAGACATTTGCATGATACCTGGCTAATTGTAATGGGAAATCCAATTCATAGCTATTTTGGACTTGTGATAAAGTGCTACATTTTAAACACAGTACTACACGGAGTTCAGAAAATCATGTATGAAAAACTAGGCAACAGTAGACAGCAGTGTGTTCCCATCTCTTGCTATGGGCTAAACTACCATTTAACTCCTCCTGAGTATGGGCACGGAAATCCGTTTTATCCCATGGAGAATCCGTGTGCCTTGGCAGGTCTGCTTTTTGAACTTGATTGACCACCTAGAACTCCCCATTGTAATCTATGTGAAAATTTGGCTGCTTCTGTTTCAGCACTGCTGTCTCGAAACTGATTAATGTGGCTTTATTTATTAAGTTCCGTCCACATGGGTGACACTTCTATCGTTTATTTTGGACAGCCTATGAGTTATGGTTGAGCACAGAATGATGGTCTCCTATATCTTTACACTGCATTTATATCATACATACTGCGGCACTTTTACCTTAGGTCTATAATACAATTACACATCAATGGCTGAATTAAAAGAGTATTACCAAGGCTGGTTCCGGTTTTCAAATAATTGGGAATATATTGTTGTGCGTGATGGGCTTGATCAAGCGAAAATCCAGTGAGATTACTCCTAATTTAGTTTGCATACTGTTCCACGCAATGTTATGAATATTAGAATATTGTTTTATTGAATGTTATTGTATATTATTATTATTATTCCATATTGATGATATTGATTGTGCAGG
>NW_015231201.1:0-756 GCF_001447785.1 Gekko japonicus | reverse complement strand
GAGGTGGTACAACAGGGATGGAGACACGGGATGGAAAAGGCTGGAGCGAAGGCTTTTCGGCATGCCATGGAACGGAAAACCCATTCCCTGTCGAGAGAGGCCATTTGTACGGCAGGACAAGAGTCGATATGGCAATGCGCTGCCTTATGATGAACCTCTAAGGTAAGCCAGGATACACGGCAGATTCCTCAGAGACAGCAGCAGTCGCAAGTAATTTGGCGGACACAATGCAAAGCGTTCTTGTTATTCTGTGTGCGGTCTACAGAAAAGAGGTTACGCTGGAAGTGACATTGTGAAAGGCAGGCTGGCAAGGAGACCATTCCGGTGCCTTGCAGCAGTTTCTATGAGGAGGGTCATTTGTTTAGAAGACAGCTGCACGCTCACGTCCCAATGTATAATTTCCCTGTGTACAACACTGAAAAAGGAAGTTCTGCATTTAAAATATGGGTCTCCCATATCTTTTTTGGCAGCTGTACAGGCTCATCAGGAATGCTGTCAGGAACCAAAAAGACAAGTTCTTTTCATAGCAGGGGCAGGGTAATGACTCCCCCCTCCCGCCCGTTAGATCATGGTTCCAATTTATTACTAAGCATTTGGCATTGTCCCAAGATCAGTCTAGCTCTGGGCCGCCTGGAATGAAGGACACGAGATTTTGCGTGGAAGTGTCTGTGAAAGACCAGACTCCTCTACTGCTCAGCAGTTAGGTATATCTAATGAACTAAATTTTAAAAAAGAATTGAGAGGAACCCAGAAGAG
>NW_015231200.1:0-756 GCF_001447785.1 Gekko japonicus | reverse complement strand
TCAAATGCAGAACATCAGCATTTCCTATCAAAATCATTCCATCTTATCCCAAAGCCCCAGTTTCTGTGAAGGCAGTGCCAGCTTCGTGAGGATTTAACATTAAAGTCATGAATTGAGAAGGAGCCACAATTCAACAGATTCTGCAGCACAAAGATCATGGCAGAGAAAATCATTTTATGTTTCTGTGCAGCTTTTATTCTGCTACTAAACTTGTAAATTGATTGTATGATATATTTGATTGTACGCAGTTGCATTTAGTAGACAAAACTGAATTTGCTCCCTACTGGTTAACATAAACAACTGTTATTACACAAAATGCAGTTTTAAAAGTCATCCTTCTCTAAAGAAATCTGCTTACCTAAACATATACTGATGTTTGAAGGAACACTTCTGAATTACCATCATGTTATTCCTTAATTCATCAAAAACTCATGTGAACGTAATTTATCATTCAGAAATCTGACATGTGTTTTAATAAATCTCTGGTCTACAGTAGCTAACCAGAAGTGCACAAGAGAAATTAACTCTTCCTTTATGATTCTTCTCTGATATCTTTAACACGTTACATATAAAGAAAAAATATCAATCAAATTTCATAAAGCAAAAATATTATGCAAATTAAAAATCATAATAAATCATTCTCTAACATTTAATCATTCTCTGCTCCTGTAATCTCCCTTGTATAAATAAACCATCTGATTAAATGCACCTGAAATTGTGTTTGAAATGTTTGAAATCTACTGAAGATGCTAAAGA
>NW_015231199.1:0-756 GCF_001447785.1 Gekko japonicus | reverse complement strand
GTTGGGGGCAGGGGATCCCCCGGTTTTGCAGGTTCCTGTCTGCCACCAGCCAGCTAGCCATTGGGAGGAAATCCCCCACCCCCCAAACAGCAATGTCGCCGTAAATAAACGCAGTGTGCCATCTGCACCTCAAGGTTGTTCTTGGTTGTCAGGCTTACAAGTTGTAGTGGCTACAGTTTTGTATGTTTTTTCCTTCTTTCTTCCCACAGAAAGGGAGAGAGAGGGGGGAGGTCAAGAAGAAAACCTCCCCCTGCTGAGTCCTGAAAGAGTTACACTCATTAAATTTTTTCCCCCAATGGATGCCAAGCAGCTGGAGAAGCCGGGTTTTAATTACAAAGGCAAAAAAGGTGCAGTCGGCGTGGAGGTTTCTGAGGCTCCGCGTTCAGGGGTTGCCGTCCAATGAAAATCTGTGCCGAGATACACACACACAACACACACTCCAAAACCCCAACAACAACTACAACGAGAAGTCCTTGACTCCACCCTGGCTTCTTTCGTGCAAAAATCTGTGTGAAAGCTCCGTGCAGTTCCCCCCAAATGCTTCTTGTCACTTTACTCATTCGGGGTTCTTAAAAATTGCACCCCGCCTTTCAGAGAACCGTGTCAAGGCAAGACGATCTGAAAAGAGAAACAGTTTGAACGACACGTCTCGAACAACAGAGGCCGGCAAGCAGATCTGTTGTTCAGCTGCGGCTTTCTTGAGCTACGGAGGTTGTAGGAGAGGCAGAGAGGAAACAATTGATACAACAGCACTAA
>NW_015231198.1:0-756 GCF_001447785.1 Gekko japonicus | reverse complement strand
AAATTCTGCTTCACTGTATCTGAAGAAGCGTGCCTGCATATGAAAGCTTATACCTTGACTAAGACTTCGTTGGTCTTAAAAGTGCCTCTGGACTCCTACTGTCTTATACTGCTTCAGAGCAACATGGCTACCCATCTGAATCTAGCTGTTGCTTATATTTACATGTCCGTTGTCACCAAGCAACAGAGGTCACAACCCAATCCAGGTACAGCTGTGCCACAGCTAGATGGCTGGAAACAAGCTATACACTATGTAGATCCCTCAAGAAAGTGATCCAAACAATGGACCACAGGTCAAGTCACAGAAGTCCATTGTATTTGCCTGTTTTCCAGATTGGAATACCAAAGCTTGAGAGATGACAAGAGTTTCTGTGATGCACATACACCCATATGTGTATCAAATAAGGACATCTCTCTCACCTCCTGTCTCCATTATACACACACTCATGCATGTGCATGCACACACAAGGCGCCCTAAAACATTGAGCAGCAATCCCACCCTCCGGGGTCTAAGGGCAGCAGTAAGCCCATCCTTTGGGTACTGGTAGCTGCTACTGTCACCCACGGATGCTTGTCTCCTGAACTTCAAGCTCTGGGCTCCTTGCCATTTGCTGCTGCACAAAACCAGCAACTATATGTGGCAAAACACAATTGCCCTAGTTCATTTGTCCTCACTGAGAAATTGTCCAAGTGCCTGATGAGTGCCACTGAATTTAAGAGGCAGATTTGCCTGAATTTAAGAGGCAGATTTGATGAC
>NW_015231197.1:0-756 GCF_001447785.1 Gekko japonicus | reverse complement strand
AGTAGAAGCTGGAGTGTCCCTTATTCCTTTGAATTGCTGTTTATAACAAAACTGGAGCTTACATACGAGGTTCTTATTGTGCAGGCTTTGTGTACAGAAAAAGAACTTAAAGAGATGGGAATTCCTTTGGGACCTAGAATGAAAATCCTACACTACTTAAGGAACAAACGCGGCAACCAGGTATGCTTTTTCTGATAATTGAATTACTTTCAATTCTGCTTTCAGGACCAGAATAATGTATGCATACTTTGAGTCTCTTTTTACCAAACCTGCAGTGGGTTGGACAAGCAGTGCCGTCAGCATGTTCTGATGCAGTGTCTGGTACACTGTTGGAATGCTGAATGTTGGTAATTGTGCTGCTCTGGCATCTTTGCAAGGTGAAATTCCCACCTTTCCAGCAACCTTATAGGGCAGGCAGCTGTAGAAGCGTAGTGTTGGCAGAAATGGCTACAGAAGAGAGCTGTCTGACTTTGTTGCAGGATTCCAAAAGAGAAAGACCTGCAATGGCTTGGGAAGATGGAGATGCCAAGCAGGAGGCACCCGCAAATCCCACAAATGTGAAGTCAAATTGCCAGTGTCTGGATGTTGTGACAGGACAGGTAATCCTAACCCTTCCCCAGCCACCAAGGGGCTTTTTAGAGTCACTTTATTATGTCAGCCTTGCATTAACAGCATCATAGATAGAAAGACGGCCTGTTGAGCTTTACTGTTGAACTGTCCAGAAAAGTCTTACTGGGCCAGATCACTCATCAATTT
>NW_015231196.1:0-756 GCF_001447785.1 Gekko japonicus | reverse complement strand
CTCAGTGAAAGTTTGCCTTGTTTATGTGTTGTCTGTGTGTAGTAGCAAATGACTAAAGAACTGATGAAAGTGCCCCTGAGAAGAGCTCATCAGCAAGAAGGACTTCCAAATCAGAGGGTGATCTTCCCAGACAGCTATGAACCCCAGTATGTCTTGTGCTAAAAATTGCCCCTAAAACCCAGATTTTTTTAAAGTAATGGAGAATACTGATATTTCACAGAATGAAGCTTTATGGCTATAATAACCAGATTCCGAAGGAAGACTAGGTTTATGTCCCCTAGATTCCCTGCCACACACCACCTACAGCCCAGTGAATTCAGGACAAGAACAGGAGGACCTCTTCCTCAAAGTTAACCCTCATTCTGGTTTGTAAGCCTTCTGTGCATTGGCTAAGTCCAGTGTTCCTTTGGGCATGTCTTCTGTTCACAGGGAATTGCAAAGGGATGTTTGCACTGTTTCTTTTTGCTGGAGTGTTGCATTCTTTCTGAACATCCCCCCTCCCCCCATGATGCTCACAAGCAACCATGCACATCTGAAACATTGTATTTTTAGCACACAACTGTGCGCACAGTTGCACTAGCAATCCTTGTTTAATAGAAAGTGTATGTGTTCACAGATAAGCCTTATCCGGTTGTGGGTGCTCATCTAGTTCCACAATCTATGCTCTCTTTGGCTTTCTAGATACTTCATAAGTGATGTATATCTAGCTCTCTGTTCCAAGTTCTCCAGCTTGCTAGTGCTCCTCATAGGCTAACA
>NW_015231195.1:0-756 GCF_001447785.1 Gekko japonicus | reverse complement strand
AGCACCCCATGACTTTCTTCCATAGAAGTGATCGACTGCCATTTGGTTCTTCCTTTGGGGAAAAGTAAACTGCTGCGTTTGGGGACACCGTTGCCAAGAAGGCATCCCTGACAGTGGGTGGGCCAGCCCTGAGTGGCAACCAGCCCTTCGGTGCTGCCCTGGGTCTCTTGCAGCTCCTCAGCCGGTCCTTTTGCCACCAGGCAGTTCCCTCGGAACAGAGCTTAGGCAGGAATGTATTATGTTCCAGTTCATAGGACAACAGTGGAAGCTGTGAAATAATCCCAGCAAGCTTTTATCCTCGCATCAAGCCTCTGCATGCTGAGTCAATCCATTTGACCATTATCGGTTTGGATTTCTGCCTAGTTTTCAGGGGCTACAAGCCAGTCAGAGAGTTTCAAGCAAAATAGTCCTCAAAAGTGGATTTCTTTAAACTCAATTTTGGGGAATCGGGATCATAAACATGCTTGGTAATCTTAGGGGAGTCACAGTGGTCCCATGGGAGGCCTTTGCCCAAGTTTTTGGCTCTGCTGAAGATTCTCTGATCTCTGAAGGGTCAGTCGATATTCATCAGCCTCCATTCCCCACCTGTGCAATGGTAGGATCAGTGACCCGCCTCCCCTGATGGTTGTGAAGGTGAGCAAGGAGAGTAAGCCAAGTGTGCTCACTATTTACGTGATGAGTATCCTGCTGGCAGGGGGCCGGGCTTTAGTTCACCGCAGCTTTATTTATATAAGAGTGGTTGAGCAGTGGAACAGT
>NW_015231194.1:0-756 GCF_001447785.1 Gekko japonicus | reverse complement strand
GAGGGAACACTGGTTGCCAGTCCCCTGGTGGATAGATGCAGCAGTGGGAGAAATTTTTTTTAAAGGCCACTGGACATACGGCATGACATCACTCCCAGGGAAAACCCGGGAGTGACATCATACCTCTCTAGGAATCCATGTTAAAACCATACCTATGGGACTGCCTTTCCTGTGTACAAATCTCCTTCATGTCAGCTGCTTCTGTGTACATGAAACTGCACAAATCCCAAGGCCATTACGCACATGTGCATTTCACTAAAGAGCACACCGCATCGGTATGTGCTAAAGCCATAGCTAGACCTGGCTTCCCCAGGGACTAAGCAGTAAAATTTCCACATGCTATCGACACATTCAATCTCAAACAATAATTTCATGCACTTAACACAAAAGAAAACACATTACGCAAAAGCAACACCCCCGAAGGAAACCCGTCTTGGGGGAAGCAGCCTTGTGATGCCACAGAATGGGAATTCTACCGCTGTGGTGCAGACATCAAGATTCAGATCGCCCCATGAAAGTTTCCCCCCGAACAGTTAAAACTTAAAATTCGCTTTTTAATCTTGGTTCATGGGAATATTCTGGGGAGATAAGGTTTCCTTGGGAAAAAAATGCGCCAGAAGGTCAGGGCCTTCAACTTCTTTAACACTTGCGACCAATTTTCATCCCTAACCTAAACAAACGGAGATAGATCAAGATGGGTAGGCATGTTAGTTTGTCTTAGCAGTAGAGACTCAACTGCATGCAACAGCCACATGT
>NW_015231193.1:0-756 GCF_001447785.1 Gekko japonicus | reverse complement strand
TTCATATCTTGAGTGAGAGAAAATGATTGTCCCTAAATTAGGTGCTATGTTTTCTCTCAAATCAATGATCACAATAATAATTTTAAGAAGCACTGGACTTAGAGGGTTTATTTAGATAATAGTGCCTTCCACTTGCAGTGAGATCTGGAACAGGTTGGTGCATACTTCTTTCTTGACCCCCTTCACTCCGTCTCATCACACACAGAAGCTACAATGCAAGGAGAACCTACATGCATATCTAGACAGACTTTCCTGGTTATATTATATATACAACTGAAGCAGCAAAGAAAGGAGCATGAGCACAAAAGTTTAGAGAAGATCTAAATAACTGACCCAGACTTGAAGAGTGGGGTTTATGTCTTATGTTGTGATTTGAAGAAAGGAAGTTTCCTCAGAATTGAATTGAATTAAGTTAAATTAAAATAGATTTAGAATACTATAATCAGTGTTAGGTATTTGTTAGGTATCTGTAACTCCATTCACATCCATGGAATTTAAGTATGTGCAGATGTCCTCTAGCTAGCATTGATGATCTATACTTGGAAATTCTTTAGTTATTTCCCAACTTGATTCAGACCTGTCAGCTTCCACATATTTCAAAGGTCTGACATTCAATGACATGAGGGGAGAGGACACTTGGAAACAGCCCATTCTGTGGGTCCAGACTGCCCAGTGTTTCAGATAACGAGGGAATCTTTTGAGTTGCTATTGAAATGTCTAAAATATTGTAGAATATTCTGGAAACCGGTAGGGTCC
>NW_015231192.1:0-756 GCF_001447785.1 Gekko japonicus | reverse complement strand
ATTTATGGCCATTTTATGGCCATCCAGGGATAACTCTGCAGGGTGTTACCCTGGGGTATTTGAATATGGTTTTTTGAGATGCACTTTTTCCCCCCAGTTGAGAAAATGTGGAGCTAATACCAGATGCGGAATCAGCCTTTCTTTACTGCCTGACTTTCACACCGGTACATAGTAATGGGGGAACACCATGGCATGGATTATCCTGATCTTCGTCGCCAGTGATGCATCCCGACACTTAAGAATCTTTTCTCGCCCCTTTCCCAGCTTCAGTCTCCTCCTGATTTTCTTGGGTGCAGTCTCCCCTTTTGTTTCGGTGCCACAAGTGTTTCTTTCTTCAACCTCTTCTGGCTGCACTGAGAATCTACCAGCAGAGGAGACCCGAAACCAGCCCTGCAGTTCTGTGTGGTGCTTCTCTGGTCTAAAGCCGCTGAACATGCCGAGAGGCTGCCTGCAATTGGGCAGACGTCTTCAATGGGGCTTGTGTTCCTGAGTGGGGGGGGAGGGGGAGCAGAGAGGACAATTACCATTCTGGTCATGTGTTCGAGGCAGCCGTCCTTAACTGTTTCTCTTGTTTGAGCCCAATAGGGGAGCTGGCGGAGGGGAGGGGACTCCTCTTTCTCTCGCACCGTTAGGATGTGAGGACCAGGAACTGGAGAGGCTTGCCTGCCCCTCGCACATGGAATTGGGGAGCAGGGGGGACCCCTTGGCCTGCGTCCTTCTTCGGGGCTGAGAGAAGAGGTAGGACCCAGGTGAGGG
>NW_015231191.1:0-756 GCF_001447785.1 Gekko japonicus | reverse complement strand
AATCCTCCAAGAGCTTACAGTAGCTCGTGCTTACTTTGTGCATACTTTTTGCAGTACTTACTTTATGCAGTTATCCAGTGCTTACTTTGTTATACTTTATGCAGTGCTTACTTTATGCAGTTATCCAGTGCTTACTTTGTGCATCCCAGTTCCCTCTCTGGAAGTTAACAGTTCTGTGTATGTCCTTCGGTGTGTAGGGCTACCCTTTCTATTCAAATGTAGCAGGGGAAGCATTGCGATGGTGTTGGTATGAAGTCTCACATCCACACTGGGCCCTGTGAAAGACTGCTAAAGAAGGAACTCCGATCTGGCAGCCTTAACTTATTTAACTCTTGGGAAAGAACAGTATACTTACGTGCATACCGAAAGATCCATTTATGCAGATTCCAGGTATGAGGTTGTGTTGTTGTCTGCTTCTTTAGGATAAGTCACATGCCAAAAGGTTACCTGGCCCTTTGGATATGAATCAGAAAAGTGAAAATCCTTGGAGAGATTTATTTTTATGGGCAGTACTTCAAAATCGGCACAAGATGGCATACTATTTCTGGGCTATGGTAAGCTTGAAGCTACAGGCTGCAGCTACTTCAAATGTCCATTTTTTGAGGACATTTCTGTTTAATGTCACTGCCACGAACGGAAGACACAGATCATTGCTTGGAGAAAGCACGCCAACTTCTTGCTCTTCCCTTCTTCCCTGTGAGAGCAGGCACTGTCTGTGGACACTTGGGACTGCAGAAGCGAAAACCTTGCAGAGAA
>NW_015231190.1:0-756 GCF_001447785.1 Gekko japonicus | reverse complement strand
TTATTGTTCTTAATGCTATATGTTTTTTTACTAGAAAGAACTTATCAGAGGCACAAAAAAACTGTGAAGATCTGAGTGGAAGATTAAAACATCAACAGATGCTTAATGAAGCAAATAGTTCCAGTAAGGTTGGCGGCTTGTGCTTGAAATGTGCACAGCATGATGCGGTCCTTTCCCAGACTCATTCAAATGTCCACATGCAAACCATTGAAAGGTTATCAAAGTAAGTAATTGGATAGTGAAATACAAACTAACCATATAATAATTTGCTTTATCATACTCTGATAATTTTACAGATATTTATTACTTTGTTGATACAATCCATTGGGAAGTTCCCTTCCACAAACACTCTTAAAATGAACTTGGAAAAGAGTGAGATTTCCATTTTCTTCCAGGTAGTCTTCTCAGCATGCTCATGTCACTGTGCTTTGTTTATTCAGTCCTTTGAGACAGGCTTTAAGAGTAAATTTTAGGGAATAAGTTAACATCAGAATCAGCTGAGTGATGTAAAAGAATTCCTGATTAAGATGTTAATTTATAGAAGAACACACAAAACCACTGATCAAATGGAATATACAAAAATATCTATTGTTGCCATATATTTCATAATTTATTTGTAGAAGTAGCTAAACATTGAATCACTGATCTCTGTTACAGGGGTCCTCAACTTTTTTCAGCCTGTAGGTACTTTGGGAAGTTTGACACAGCATGATGGGCACAGCCATAGAATGGCTGCGGCAGTTTACCTTCAGTCAC
>NW_015231189.1:0-756 GCF_001447785.1 Gekko japonicus | reverse complement strand
CCTCATACCCTAAAATAAGGGGGTTCGTCGCAAGGCTGTATGCCCCAGTAGTTGCAGAATATCCCTAACTGACTGCCGTGAACCTCCCTCCTATAGCAAAAATGGTTTTTATTCCGTCTGGGGGCAAGAACCCCTTCCCTTGCACAGAGTCCAATATGGAATCTGTGAACTGAACCGTTTGCGATGGTACCAACCAAGATTTCTCCCAGCTGACCAGCAAGCCTAGATTCCGGCAGTGTTCCAAGACCATGGAGCAGTGCTCCAATAATTGCTCTTTGGTGTCATCAACCACCAGCCAGTCGTCTAGCTAAGGGGAAATATGGCACCCTTGCAAGCACAAGTGAGCCCCAACTGGGGCCATGCACTTGGGAAACACCCTGGGCGCAGTAGCCAAGCCAAACCCCAGGACTGTCTGTTGAAATATGCAATCTCCACAAGAAAAGAGGAAGGTTCTGTGAGGATCCTGGCAAATCGAGATAGGAAAGATAAGCATTCTTTAGATTGATAACAATGAACTAAGAATAAGGGCTTTAATAATGGTAGAACTGAGGGAACAGAATCCGTACGAAACTTGGAGGTCTGAAGGAAAACAGTTACATCTCTTAAGGTCTAGGATGGGCCTCACGCCTCCATCTTTTTTCTCTACTCGGAACATTCTATAGAAAAAACCTTCTAGTGCCTGAGCTGTGCTTACTTTCTCAAAGGCACCCTTTTCAGTGAGTGCCCCCCGTGCCTGTGAAAGGTCATCTGATGCCT
>NW_015231188.1:0-756 GCF_001447785.1 Gekko japonicus | reverse complement strand
GGGAAAATGAGATGCCCCCTGCAAGTTCTGGTGGGTCCCTACTTGTTTGTTCTGTTGTGCTGCAGAATGTCATGTACATCACATGCATATTTTTGAGATGTAATTAGTAATGAATGTCACAAATCTGCTCCCATGGCTGTATTATTCTGAGGGCATTTTAAAATTAAAAATTAATAGAGAGTGATCTGTAGAGTGCTTCATGGTTCTAGTACAGTGACCTAGTTTGACTTTTCTTCAGAAACAATGATCTACTGACATGGCTACATCTTTTCCTTCACCCTGGGGCACAATTCTGCTGTGAAGTTTTATTTTAACTGCAGAAATTACACTTTTGCTCTCCTGGGTTGAGGTGTATCTCTATCCCCCCCATTGGCAACACTACCTACCATATCATTTATTGATGGATGAGATGCTACATGTTGTCATTGAAGAGGGCCCTGGGGAGACTGGGGAGGCCCTGGTAAGATCTAGTTGAGACATATTTTGGTTGTTTCTCCAGAAAGGCCCTCAATAGGAAGGCTGGACAGTTCCTGAGCCCCTATGGGAGGCCTTGGGAGGACACACTACTGTGTAGTGGCAACAAGTGGCTTCAGTCTGTCCTCTTTAGATGATGACTGACATGGTGCTGGATCTTTTTTATAAAATGGGTCTTCTCACCTCTATTTCTTCCCCTGGTGTGTCCAGTATATCAGTACAGATTTCTCCTCTTCAGTACAGATTTCTCCTCCTCAGAGGTTCCCAAACTTATTTGGTCTA
>NW_015231187.1:0-756 GCF_001447785.1 Gekko japonicus | reverse complement strand
GAGATGGTGGGAGACAGTCCTTACAGAGATTGGGATCCATCCCCTCCTGCCTCAACAGAAAACTTTTGGCGTGCGGTGGAGGGTGCACTGTACAAAGACGCTCTGTACGAAGATGCTATCAGCACTGCCTTGCTGTTTCCCACGGTATCTCATGCATCGCCCACCATGGCACAGAACTCTGAGTTGTCTTTGAAAGGCGGCAGAGCAGCCCCCAGGAGCCCTTTTCACGCAGCCCTTTAATTGTGTGGGGCTGAATGTGTGGAAGGGGGGGAGCAGGACCCTGCTGCCAGTCCCAACCTCCCCCTCCGCATGTGGACAGAAAGGCCTACACTTGAACAGCTTGCATATTCGTGCAGCTGGGAACCCTGAGCCACTGGCGGGAGCCCACCAGTCGCTTGCGGGCGCTGTGCATGAATGCGTGAGGTCAGTCAGTACCAAGGACAGCAGTACCACAATCCTGCTCTTCCTTTGCCTGTTGAGATGACACAGTTGGGAGACCGATTCATCCCCCCAGAGGGGAGACCCTGGGCCTAGTTCCTGCCTTGTTACGTTGCCCGGCAGTGTTAAATGAGGACATCTCCATAATTTCCTCTTCTCGCTACCTTCCGAGGGCAAGGCAGGCTGAAACGTTCGAGGATTTTTCTATCGCTGAAATGGCAGGGGGGAGAAGGGTTGGACCACCAGTGGCCCTGCATCATGGCCCCAATCCAGAGCAAGGCTCCACACCGCTGCTGTTTCCATACTTAAAGTACCTGA
>NW_015231186.1:0-756 GCF_001447785.1 Gekko japonicus | reverse complement strand
GGGTAGTGAATCAGCCTCAAGGGATGAGATGTTATCTTGAAATTGCAGTGCTCAGTCTTTCCCACTTAAAAGTAGATACGGAGCCACATTTCAAATCACTGAAGTCTATGAGATGCCAACTCAAAACTTGTCAACATCAGTAGAAGAAAGCAGAACAAAAGTATGATTTTCACAGTAGTGTGCTAAAGCAAGTGGAGTTAATTGCAGAAGATTTGGAGGAAGGAGAAATCATCATCATTTGGGAAAGACATATTATGGGGCAGAGATTATAGAAATACAAAATTTTACAAGTGAGTAGCCTTTCCTATTAAGTCATTAATAAACACTATTGCATTGCAGTTTTGGAATACGTGATTATTTCTTTGTTGAGGGAATAGGGAATTACATCCCAGTTGGATGGGGATGCAAAAGTCACAGCCAGAAGTCTTTTTCCCACTGAAATCAATGGAAGTGAATAAAGCTTAGAATAAAGAGAATGAACAGTTGTAACTGACAAAAGTTTAAACTAAAATGAAAGTAAATAAAATTTCTCAGCAAATTCCTACTTGGGGGGTGGAACCTTTTGGAAAAGCTGTTTTAAAGGGTTCCAGTATTGGGTTTGGGGTTACTCACTACCTCAAGTAAAATTCCAGTGTATCTTGGGGGGATAAAATGTCAGTGGAAAAAAATCTCTGTTTGTGTTGGTAGGAGTTTGTGTGTTTGACAACACCCAGAGCCTGTTTCATACATCTGAGGAAGGGAGTTTTGACTCTTGAA
>NW_015231185.1:0-756 GCF_001447785.1 Gekko japonicus | reverse complement strand
GTAGGAGAAGAAGTGGCCTTTGGGGGAAAGGGGGGGTCATCTCTGTGACCCCTTTGTCTTCACCCCAGACTCTCTGAGCATTGCCCTTGCACCTTTGCTGTGCAGATTCCACTTTGATCAAACGCTAAACAAAGCCTCCCTTTTCCAGGATAAATGGATTTAAGTGAGGAGGAGCTGGAGCTGGCCGTGTTCGATCCAGCCTTAGGAGCACTCTGAATTTTCTCCAGGAGGAAAGCTGCTCTTGAGAAGAGGCTCCTCCATTTTTGCCACACAATGGCAGCCCTCTGCGACCCTCAGCCTTTGTGCACGGTTCCTGCACAAACTGCCCTGGTGCCAAAAAAAAGAGGCATAAAATCAAAGTTGGCTGGGCTTTACAGAACGAGGATTTCCCCCTTTCTGTTCTCATTTTTGTTCTGGAATTTTGTCCAGCACTGGGTTCCCCTCCTCCTGAATTCTGGTTGAACTACCGGAATTTCTAAACTTCATTCTGGAATGGGAGCAGGCACAGATCTGCTATAACTTTCAGTGGAGGATTCTAACCGCATCATGATTTGACTCTTCCTTGTGTGCCCATTTGACTGTGAAGTTCAAGGAATGGGTCTGCACTGTGTGAGGCATGGGTTCTAGCCATACCACCACCACCTCCTTTTTTTTTTGCTGCTAGTCAACTCGTCCCTGGCCAGATGGTGTTTTGTTCCCAGTTTCCCCCATGCAGGGGTTCACACCTGCTGTTTCTCACCACTGCTTCTCTCCAGT
>NW_015231184.1:0-756 GCF_001447785.1 Gekko japonicus | reverse complement strand
TCTGATTTAGGTTTGACTTTTTTCCCATTTTTGTCTCCGCTCCCGAGTCTTTCCATAAATATAGCATCTGATGCTCTTTTCCTGGTGCGGAGGGGATAGTTGGCAAATTTCTTCATGCCCGGCTAATGGCACAGGAGCGGGGCAGGTTAAAAAGGGCGGGGGACCCGTCACGGCCCTCCTCCTCGCTCTCCGCCGACATCACCTTTCCCCGTGTGACAGATGCAGCAGGCACGTCCTGCGGTTACGTCGTTTGCTCGTCCCGCTTTATGCTAACGAGCCGCCATCGATCATCATCGAGATGCGCTTGGCTGGGACCGTCTGGCCGATTAGTGCTACATTACCGTCTCCTGGTATGCCAATATGTTTCCATATCTGGGGCATCCCATCCCATGCACCCACCCATTCGTCATCGTCGTCCCGTCTTGACAGCCACGCTCGCTCTTCCTTCGTCCTGGGGAGTACTTGGCCTCTCCTCCCGCGGCTCAGACTGTCGGGACTGAAATGCCATGTCTAAGCAAGGTGGGGCGGGGGCAGATTCCTCTTGTCTGACTGATGTTCAGGGTTTCCCTCCTCAGAGCTTGGCCCTGGCTGTCCGCTCTGGAGAGTTAATCGCTTCGAAGAGGGACAGTGGTGGCGGAAAGCGCTATCGAGTTGCAGCTGACTTAGGGCGACCTCACGGTGTTTTCAGAGCAAGAGACGATCAGAGGTGGTTCGCCACCACCTCTGTTCTCTTGGGTAGCACTAGAACCTCTGTGG
>NW_015231183.1:0-756 GCF_001447785.1 Gekko japonicus | reverse complement strand
CTCTACAAAACCTGGGCCGGCTGCAAGGAGCGGCGGAGGTGAGCATTCCCTGACTCCAGAGGGCGGAGCTCCCCCCGGGAGGGCGCGCCTGTGACTGACCTGCGATCGGGGGCCCTGCTGTCATGGGGATGGCCATGAGTCCCAGGAGGTACCCGATGGCCTGAGAGGCCTGCATGGGCCCAACCAGCTCGAAGGCGATGGGGGCCATGATGGTGATGAAGAGTCCGTCGCAAAGTCCCAGGAAGAGGCAGACGACCAGGACGCCCCAGAACTCTCGGCACTGCGGGATCATCATGCACAAGATGCCCAAGAGGATGAAGGAGGCCACCTGGGGAGGCAAAGCAGGGGTGCTGTTGAGGTGGGACGGCTGGAGAGAGAGAGCCCCCACCCAGCAGGGTCTGGAGTCCAAGCACACCGCAGATCAGACAGAGGGAGGGCCGCCCACTGCCCATCTCGGCTTTATTCTGCTGCTTCTCTCCGGAGTTCAGGAAAGCGTGCAGTGTTTCGTTTCCCCCCCTCTGGCTCTCAATCCTCACACGAACTCTGTGTTGAGGGAAAAGCCTGCGAGAAAAAGCCTCTCCTAGCAACTTCCACAGCAAATGGAGGATGTGAGCCTCGATCTCCCTGCTCCTCAGCGGACACTGTCGCCCCTGTTCACCACTCCCCAAAGGTTCTGTTCTGCAGTAAGGTCAGCACAACCGCCGCCCAGGAAGTTCCATGTGCAGAGGGCTGCCACAGGAGGTGTAGCCAGCCACA
>NW_015231182.1:0-756 GCF_001447785.1 Gekko japonicus | reverse complement strand
GCAATTGATGCACGTTAAAATGTGCGGTAGATTTTATCAATCAAATTGGCGGCACCGAATGGTGCAGTAATAAAGTCACCTGGGCGCATTCTGCATGTTGGAAAATCAGCATCCAAATGGGGATGCTCATATCCAGCCATTAAGTTTGCAAAAATTCAATAGTAATCCTTGTTGTGTGCTGAAAATATACCCGTTTTATTGGCGGGCAAACTTGCCTTGTGCGGCACGAATGGCCAGGCACTGCTGGCTTTGAAAGTGATGCAAGTGAAAACCGGCCCAAGCTGTAGTCTTTTATGTCAGTGATTAAATGCAGGCTCTTGCCATTTCATATAGATGTTTCAGTAGGCAATTTGAGTAGGAAATGGCCCTCCAGTCCAAGTGGGAAGCTATTATTCTCGCTATCTCTTAGGAAGCCTTTAGAAGGACATTTGGCTTTTTTGTTCCTTTCTTAATAGCTTCTATTGTCACAGCTGCATTTCACGCCATCATTTATAAGCCAATAGTGATAATGATTTAACCTTGGATTAATCTTCACCAGCCATTTGACAATCGCCAATAAGCGGGGATATAAATTACTGATAAAAGAAATAAAAGCCGTACACTTGGAGCATGAGTGTAATTCGGAGAGTCCATAAAACATTTACCTCGCAATAGATCTTGGCACACTGGAAACATTAATCCCCTTGTTTGATACTGAACAAAGAAAATGTTGCTAGATGTAAATTGTGGGGATATATACCCTCAAATGGAAGGGAG
>NW_015231181.1:0-756 GCF_001447785.1 Gekko japonicus | reverse complement strand
GTTCTGCTCAAATTGTGTATAAACTAGGAAGTTAAAAAGAGGGACTTTGTTGTACCCTGTTAAAATAAGTGTTTTTTTTTCTTTCACAAAATTGGTGTCATTTTAAATCATTTGATCACAGTTTGTTCCAGTTTATGACGTAAGCAGAGTTTTTGTATTATTGCAAAACAGACCGTTTAGTGTCATTGCCTATAAATAATTCCACTTCAATAAAAAATAAGCAGTGAACTCAAAACAATGTTAAATGACCATCTAGTATCCTGGGAGGGGTTGCATATTACATAAATATTGTGGCGTAGAAGTGAAATCTGTAGTTTTCCTCCCATAACACATGGAAGTTCTTCTCTAGAGATGTGTGAGAACCTGGGAAAAAACTGGATGTTTTCCCCCCTCAGTGCCTTTATTCCTCAATTTTTCTGGCTGAAGAATTTGGAGGCAAGCACTGCAAAGAAATTACTTTAAGTAAAATGCTTCTTAAGGAATGGGTCTTTTCACATTTGAAACATATAGCATGAGAAGTCTGAGGATTTTTTACATTTTTCCAGTGGAAAAGAGTGAGACATTTTGGGGAGCACTTGAGAAAACACCGTATTAAATATTTTGTTTAGTGAGTGAGAAAAACTTTGAGTTGCAAAGCGTTTCAATCATCCCCAAGGTACATCATGGAAAAGTCTGAGGAAAATTGGGAACTTTGGGGGAGTATTTGGGGGGGGGACCTCTTATTCCTTAGACATATTCAATATTTTCAAGTTTTAT
>NW_015231180.1:0-756 GCF_001447785.1 Gekko japonicus | reverse complement strand
ATCTAAGCAAACAAATCCAGACCTGGTTCCGTTTTTCCTTAATACGCCCTGGAAGGTGACTTTAATCCTTGTCTGTCTACTGCTTCTGTGTACAAACTACTTGTGTATCTCAAGTTGTTAAAGGAAGAAGCTATTTAGTGAACTTGCGGGTTAGCGCAGAATATATTTTCAAATACCTCTTCTTTGCTGCTGATGCAAGTTTGCACTACTGTGCAAGCTGACCTTGGAGATGGGTGATTTTGGATTACCTTTCCCGGTCCTCCTCGGACGAATACCCCCATTTTGTTCGGTTTGCGGTATATTTCGTTTGTGTTGAAAGCCAAAAACGTGAAGCCTCAGGTGCGTCCTTAACCCTGTAGTTCTGCGGTTGCCTTCGAAGACCCTTCATTCTTGTGTGTGCGCATGGGAGTCCTGCCCCTCTTACCCGGAAGGCATTTGGTGCCCAGTCTAGATGTAACTACAAGGCATAGCTTGATTCTGGCAAAGGAGTGGGGGCTCTGGGGTGTCAGGAGCAGATTGCTGCCCTTGGCTCCAGCGGTGGGGGTGGGCAGGTCTTAGTCACCATTGATCTAAAGGAAAGAATCGTGTCTCATCCTCTCACCTGTATAGTTGGCCCTGCCAAACCTTGGCTTTGGCGCAAGGAATGCTGACTCGCACCAGAGAAGTCTTTTGAGTAGGAGGAGCCAAAAGGAGATAGATCTCTTGTCTTTGGCCTTCCACATCCTAAACTGCTTCCCTTGAACTCCCATGCCTATA
>NW_015231179.1:0-756 GCF_001447785.1 Gekko japonicus | reverse complement strand
CTGGCATAGATTATGGGCTATTTTTTGCTAGCGCAGCTCACAACTGTCCAATTAATGTAGACGAGCGTTTGCTACAATCAAAACATAATGGCCCCAAACCATTACAAGGTTCTAGTATGACAGACTCTGGCCAGTCTCATAAAGCTTATTGAAAGTTTTTGCAAAATTATTTGCAAGGCCTTGAGTCCACCTGGGAACTACAGAGTGGATATGGCTACCTGGACACCTTTTGGAAGTTCATCCTTTTTTATACCCCTTAATTGGTCTTTATTCAGAGCAAACCCCAAACATGAGTACATGACCTATTTACTTTCTAAGGACTGGCTATGTGTTTCTAAGTGTCTAGCTAGATCTGATAAAAGTGGGGCTCACTTCGTCTTGGTGTCCAGAGGTCCTGGACTGTAGGACCCTTTACTGCTATCCTTTCTTTATGCTGGGGTACAGACAGATGTCTAACTCTGGATTTTACCCATTCTATAGTCAAGTAGCCAGATGGGGTTATTGCACACTGGGAATGAAATGTGGGTTTTCCCCATCTGGCAGAACAGAAGCAATAATCTTTAAGCAATACCCATGCACATCACCAAGACCTCTTTTATGATCCCAGTTTACTCCCAGATTCAGGATGTCTATCTATTAATCTTTTCCCCCAGAGACCCAGGTAATTCCTGATCCTATTAGCAGCATGGGCTACAACACTCCCTCCTTATGTCTAAAGAACTTAGAGCATGACAATGGTGCATCTGGTGATGGGAG
>NW_015231178.1:0-756 GCF_001447785.1 Gekko japonicus | reverse complement strand
ATAAGCCTCCCTCTAGAATTGTCCCTTTCTTCACCCGTTGTGGAAGGGCTGTAAAACTTTCCCCTTAGACAGCTTGCTGTGCTGATCTATCTTTTTTTATTGATGCGTGATTGGCTTTTAAATTGTTTCCACTGTTGCCGTGAGATGCTTTTAATGTATATTGGTAAAGTGACATAAACTTTTTTTAAAAAATGAATGAATTCAAGGAACTGGCTGAATGAACTGATAACGAATGACCAGTAGGCAGATGATGTAAAGTGTAGGAAAATCATCAGTCGCATAGTGATTCTGAAAAATAAGATTTAGCTGGAAATCAAAGAATTTAAGCATTTTCTTAGATGGTTCACCGGACTGATTTGCCATTTCTGTAAAGTATAAAAGAACAGAAAAATGAGGCATGTTTATTTTTAGGCCCTCCAGAACGGGTTACAGGAGAGAGTTAAGAGCCTTTCATAATGGAATAGAAGGGATTAGGCATATATTACAAAGCAGAAAAATGGCTACTTGGAGCTGGGTTTGCTGCTTGACAATAAATTGGTCTAAAGGGAAATTCGGGTGATATTGAATTTCACAAGCCTTTTGTTTTAGCCTGAAATATCTGAGTTTTAACTTCAGTTCAACTTTGTGCAAATTGAACTTGTGATTCTATATATATATTTTTTCATTTTTTTCACACCCTATGGGTGGGGCTGAATTCCCTTCATTATTATTTTGAAGAAGCGTGAAGCTGGTGTCCAATGCTGTGCCTCAGGTCCC
>NW_015231177.1:0-756 GCF_001447785.1 Gekko japonicus | reverse complement strand
ATTTAGAGAGTTCCCAGCAACATGAGCAAGACTAGTCCATAGCCCACAGGTGCCCATTCAATAGAAAAGGCCAAGCACCCTCCCCCCTACACACAGGCATGCCCCCTCCCAAAAGCCCTAGTAGTGCACAGGATGGTGACCACAGCAACAATCAATTACCTACTAACAGTGGCCAAACCTCCTTCCCTGCACCCAATCACACATCCCATAGCACTATATAAACTCTAGCCAGGATGCCTCATTGTTCAATATGTGGGATGTGTGGCATGGGACTTTGACTCAGAGGTCTCTACCGTGGATACTTTGAGCACCTTGCATTGCACTATCATGGTGGGAGAGCCACAGAGAGGGCACTTAGCACCACTAAGAAAACACTAACTGCTAACACCCAAGGGAGAAAGCAAGATGCATAGCATGTGGCTAATGTGTCTCATTTCAGAACTATAACAGGTCCCCCATCTCCAGAGGCTCAGCCTGAAAAGATGACCATGCACTGACAAGTGAGCAGGCCAGCACTTTTGCTGTCAGTCAGGGTGTTGCTGTGGAAGGGGGAGGGCATCCTGTTTGTTGCACTGGAGCCCCTATGGGTTGGAAGGGCTGCACTCAAGCCAGGTGCCCGTGTTGGGGTATGCTAGGTCTTTCTTCCTTGTCTACTGGCTCTCTGAAGAGGGGGAGAGTTGTTTCAAGGGGCAGTTGCTGTATCGGTGGCCAGCAACTGGGGTGTCACTGGCTGCCATTGTCTGATTGGTGGGTGTT
>NW_015231176.1:0-756 GCF_001447785.1 Gekko japonicus | reverse complement strand
GTTTTTGAAACAAATAGTTGCATGGCATTTAATTGACTGACAGTTGGGGTGTGGCAAGAGATTCTGTTCAGTGGCACTAGACACTGTTTAATGCTGTTAAAAATTAAGCAGTGTCTAAATCAGATAATAGGCATTCCTATTAGATTGTTTTTATTCAAGTATCAGAAGATTTCAAAGGAGACCTTTAGCATGGAAGTAGGATGGTGCTGGAAGTATCCAACTGCTTCAAGTCACCAAGATATAATCTTTTGAAGTAGGTGCCAGTTGGTCCCTCAAAGTATATAACAATATTATAAAATGGAGGGAACCATCTCTTACAGTTTGGGAATAACTGATTGCATCAGATCTGCTAAACTAAAATAATTGCTGTTGTAATTTTATAATACGGTTAGGAGCACATGAGCTACAAAATTTAAAACCCCTCTTTATTAAGCTCTCTTAACTTTTTTTTGTAGGATTTTGTGAGATTTTGAATTGCTGAGGACTTGTCAGAACTTTCCTAATGGTTCTGTGTGACCCTTACATTTGTGCATATTCTGCACCACTTGATTTTCATGTTTCTGTACTAATCTTGAGGACTAACTTTAACTAGAAGGTATTAAAGATTGATAAGAAATACAACTGTGTATTCTACAGATTTGTAGTCTTAACCTTTATAAGTATCTTTTTTTACTCCTCAGGAAAGGGTGGAAGGTGGGGGAGAAGTAGTCATAATCTTAGTTTGTGTGTTAACACAGCAGGATGTCTGAATGTTTG
>NW_015231175.1:0-756 GCF_001447785.1 Gekko japonicus | reverse complement strand
TCCCTCCCCTCTCCAAACCCTGCTTTCCTCCAGCTCCACCACCACCACCCTGCGTTTCCAGGTATTTCCCAACCTGGAGCAAACAATCTTACTCCAAAGAGAAGTGGAGTTGGAATAATTTAATTCCCCCCCACACCTTATCCTTAATTTAATTAAAACCACCTTCAATCACAGGGGAAATGACAGGATGATTCGTTCTGTTGCAGACAGCTTAATTCTATTCACGTTTGGGCCTTCCTGAAATGAATAACTCGATCCGACACGCCGGTGGTTGAGTTGAAGGATTAAAAGCTCTAATTTTAGGAGGAAAATATCAGATTAACTGGTGGTTTTGTGAGCAAAATCTCGTATCACCTCAAGGAAGAAAACATGCATTTCTAATCCCGCGTGCTTAGGTGTCAAGCTGCAAGATGAATGGGTAAATGGCTTCAGCCTCAGGTTCCAGACAGTAAACAAAAATGAACTGAGACTTTTTTTCATCTTGAGAGTTAAGTTTAACTATCAGTTTGAAAGTGGCATTCCAGGAGAGATTAGAGGAGGCTAGACTTCTGCTGAAGCTGTGAACTGTACCGAGTCTTCCCCCACCCTGTCCAATAGTTCCTTGTACAACCACACTGTACGCGACAACCTCAGTTCCTTGTGACAGAGCAGTGTGGTGCAATGGTTATAGTATCATACAAAGACTGGAGAGACTGCAGGCCACAACCTTTGCCCTCCTGTGAAACTTACTGGGTGATCTTGGGTCAGCCGTTCTCT
>NW_015231174.1:0-756 GCF_001447785.1 Gekko japonicus | reverse complement strand
GTACAAACAGTGAGGCTTTGGTTGCAACTGTATGTACAAGTACTTGCAAATAACTCCCATTCAGCCAAGTGGGACATATTTCTGAGAAAAGATACATAGGATGGAGCTGTCAGAATTTTTTTTTAAATCAGGTTTTTGAGAAAAATCAAAAGGAGGAAAAGTTTACAATTGTATTGTGATTGGTTTCTTTAGGATAGTGGTTGCTGGTTACTCACACTTCACCTCTTAGATACAAATCGCATACAAGTAGCTGAGTCACACATGTGTCAAGAGCACTGAAAGAGCATTTCACCATTAGGAAGAAAAGAAGTCTGGCTTTGATTACTGATAATTATAGATAAGCTGTAGTTGACAATCATTTTCTGACCACAAGCTCAAATCAATCAATTAAAGACTTTGTACAGCAGCACTCGGGCCTAATCATTTCCAGGCTCTTAAAACTCTCCATTAAGTCCCGTAGAATGTTGGAGCTGCTGTATCCCCTTTGTTTCGGCTCTCTCCCATCAGCAAGGCTCTTGCTCTGTGGCTGAGTTCAAGCATGCAGTTGATAGCTTTTTTTTAAAAAAACCTTTCTAGGTTAAGAGAGGAAAAAACAAGCTCAAATCAATCAATCAATCAAAGACTTTGTATAACTGTAAAATGGATGGCTTCAGCTAATGGTAGCAACTTCAGAAATTATGCCTTCTCAAAATGTGCAAAACATAATATAGGCCCTGTTCATATGAGGCGTCAACATCTGGCTGGCGTTGCGCTCCC
>NW_015231173.1:0-756 GCF_001447785.1 Gekko japonicus | reverse complement strand
CCTAAGTCTACTTAGGATTGTACTGGCTGGCCTCTTTTCCAGTTTTTGCCACTGCTGGTTTCCTTTTTTGAGGATCAAAGTGTACCCGTCCCTTCCAGTGGAGAGAACAGCATTTTCCAACAAAGGACTTAATTAATAGTTCCAGGCAGATGAGTAGGCCTGGCATGGAAAGTAAACACAGGTTTTCAGTAAAAGGTTTATACAGATGCTCTGAACCTTGCCAGTTCTTTCCTTGGCTCCTCAAGAATTCCAAAGGGCCAAGGAGATATGTTAGGGTTTGGATGTTCAAAATACTTGATTGTAAAGGGGAGCAAATACAATCAGCAGATGTGAAACAGGGCCTTCGTCAAATGCTCAGGCATAACCTATCAGGTTTTGGAAAGGCAGCTTTATTAAATTTATGTGCTTGGTCAGGCTATAAAAAGCAGTAAATATGTCCAGCGTTTCATCTTTTAAAAGTCAGTTCATTTTTCCGACTCTGTTATTACTTCTATGATGCCACAAAGTAAAGTTCTCTGTTTAAAGCACACTTGGAATGACATGGATTCTAAATAAAGAAGCTGATTACTGCACACAGTGTGGTAATAATGGTAAGGGCTGACTACATCAAGGTGGGTGTGGCTGATGGCAGGCTAGATAGAAATATTAAGGAATAAAGTTGAGATGAACGGGTACCTTTCTTGATTTCACTGCCATTTTATCTGGGTCTTTGCATCCGGAGTGGGTTTTGCCAAGCCTTCGCTCGCAAGAAGGGAT
>NW_015231172.1:0-756 GCF_001447785.1 Gekko japonicus | reverse complement strand
ACTTGCAGAGTTATACATTTTTAACCTTTACCTGGACTTTGCTAGCAACACAGAATTTCTGTGGTTCAGTTGTCCCTAATCACACTTCACAAATGAATTTGCATCTAATAGGGTTCAGGATCTAAAAATCTTGTAACCTTGGTTGAAGTTCATGCTCCCTGTAAATGTAGTGCTTGGTTTTGCTTCAAAGTATCTCAGCAATGCTTTTGAGAGGAGGGTTGCAGGGAAGAACAGAAGTTCTTCACTGCTCATCCTCTAAAGAAAATTTAACAGTCATGCAGGTGAAACTTGTCTTCCCACCTAGCAGTAATGGTTGTATTGGTAACAATACTTTATAGAAGTGTTCGTAATACTTGTATTAACAGCGGCTGACAGTCCTTATCTGTGCACAGTGAGGTTAGAGGCAAAGTTCTGCAACTAATGCTGAGTTTTCTATTACTTTCAGTATTTTAGTGTACTTTAAAGTACTAAAATTCAGTCTGTACCACTTCTTTGTTAATTATGCCTGAGTACTGAAAACCCTACATCTATAGTACTTTTGCAAATCTGTACTTGTTCTGGTCAATCTCGAAATTATAAATGTGGTGTTAATTAATGCTAGATGGTTTCTTTCTCTGGGGAGGGGTTCAAAAAACCACAAAACCTAACAAATTCCATTTTTTTTCAGTTCCTGCCAGAATGTCATCCGGAAATGCTTATATTGGTAAGCCGGCCCCTGACTTCCAGGCCACAGCTGTAATGCCTGATGGACAATTC
>NW_015231171.1:0-757 GCF_001447785.1 Gekko japonicus | reverse complement strand
ACTTTTCCCGGTGTCTTTTAACTCCACTTTCATAGCGGAGCAGCACGTGTTGCTGATGACTGCGAGATGCTTCCTAGATGTTGCTGTCTGATCACGCCCATTAGATCCATCAGGCATTTGCACCTATGTCGGATCTAAAGGCGTGTGTGATCGCAGCTATTAACACATGAAGAGTTTGAACCTGAACTTGGGTTGCATAAACACATAACACTGCTCTGTATTGGATCAGACCATCAATCCATCAAGGTCAGCATTGTCTACTCAGACTGGCAGTGTCTCTCCAGGGTTCTGAGCAGAGACCTTTCACATCACCTGCTGCCGGATCCTTTAGCTGGAGATGCCAGGGATTGAACCTGGGACCTTCTATACGTGCCAAGCAGATGCTCTTCCATTGAACCGCACCTGCTCCCCATATTCACTTTAACAGTCTAGCCACTACACCACACTGTCTCTCTATGAACATTATAGGTTACCTCATAATTTCATAATTTCTCCTCAGCCAGCAATGATGTAGTAGACAGAAGGCATTATAGACATCATGCATCAAAGCAGGAACACACTGGTTGCTGGCTGGGGCTGTTCTAAGGATTATATGTGCTCAACCCTCTTCTTATGGAGGAGAAAATGGATGCACATGGACCTGTCTTCTACTGAGTCAGATCACTGGTCTATCAAGGCCAGCATTGTCTATCAAGTATTGGTCTATCAAGACCAGTATTGTCTATCAAGCATTGGTCTATCAAGGCCAGTATTGTCT
>NW_015231170.1:0-756 GCF_001447785.1 Gekko japonicus | reverse complement strand
TTCCCCAGGATAAGATAACACATTAATGGTTCTGTTTCCTTTATGGTTTAAAGAACCGTAGGGAATTCAATTAATTAGAATGTGGAAGCTATTTTAATCCAGTCCTACCCTCCTCCAAAGGTCTTTTACTTTCAAAATGGGCAGAGTCCTTAAAGGTTTACAACAATTTTAGGGTGCTGTCAGGGAGCAATTAGGGCTATGTGACCAACCAATATTTCATTCCCATACCAATAGGTACTCAATTCTGAATGAGTAATAGAAGGAACCTGCAACTAATCATTGGGAAGAAGAGAAATATGTGCTTTTGAGTTCTGACAGCAGTACAAATCTCCCCAATCCTCCAGGATACTATAAACCAAGGGTAACAGAATCTTCCTTGATTGGAACCAAGTGGGCCATACTGTGGAAGTATGACATCATCAGGCACCAGTAGGGTTACCCCTCCACTCCAGCCCCCACACTCCCTTAATGGAGCAGAAGGAGCAAAATGAGGTGGTAGTACATGCTGTGATACAAATAATCCTGCCTGGCAACCCTTGGTCCCAGCCTATATCATCATCAAGCTTTGCATCAATAAGTCAAGGTTTGAAATGATAGGCTTTGGCAACACTTATAGCTTAGCTGTATCATCAGATAGGGTGACAGATAGTATTGCAAATTTCAGGCTAATGAAGCCTAAATTTGCCTTGGGGTTGTATAGGAAAGGGGGGAGGGGGTTTACTGTTTCTACACATGGGTTTTACTATTTGAAACCTG
>NW_015231169.1:0-756 GCF_001447785.1 Gekko japonicus | reverse complement strand
ACTCATAGATAAAATGACAATTGCTGAGAAGTAAGAGGATGAAATTTAAAGTTGAACTGATGTGTACTAGGAAAGAAAGAAAAAAAGCCATCAAGAGAAAAAAGACCACTGATAAAGTATCAGCCAAACCCCTACTATTAGAGACTGATCACCAGACAGATAAGAGCTTATGCTGAGGAAGAGACTAAATACCATCTGTCAGCTTTTGCAATTCCAGTAATTTCAGCCAGAGGTTCTCCTGCTCTTTCGAGAGGAGACAGGTGTTTACAGCCAATTCCCCAGGGACAGACTCCACAGTCTTCTTTGGAGCTGGAGTTTTGTTTTAATCAGATAAGACGATAATCTTTTTGTGTAGCTTCAGAGCAGCTAGCTATTGGGGGAGGGATTAACAAAGGAACCTCCCCACCACTCTTAGAAAAGCAGAATGCCTCCCTCCCTCCTCAGCCAGAAAACTCAGGATCTGCCTAAGAAGATGGCATTCTGAGCTGCACCAATTCAAAGGGCAGGTGCGTGGGGGTGGATCCTCTCCTTGTTAATGCTCCACACCCTTCCCCCCCCATTAAAATAAATTCCTCTTCATAACAAAACAAACTCCTCTTCACAAAGCTTTTAGTGCAGTTTTAAGCCAGAAGTATTACATGCGGCATTGCAGCCCAAAGTAGTACAGCATATTAATACCTATGTCTACCTCCTCATTCTGCATAATATATGAAACACTTATTACAGATCTGCCTCAGCCTCACATGTGATATTTTT
>NW_015231168.1:0-756 GCF_001447785.1 Gekko japonicus | reverse complement strand
CTGTGGGTGCCATGCTTGCCACCCAGTGTTGTCAGAAGCGGGTGGGATGACCTGGGGCTCTTGCTCAGCGGGGCTCCTCATTGGCCACTGAGATCCAACGGCTAGTGAGGATTTAAATAATTCTGTTTCGGTGGCGGTGGCTGTGACCAGCACTGGGGGCGGTGTTCCCTCTCCCTCTCCTTTCCCAGGGCGTTTTCCGGGATCACCCCTCCTCTCCCCTGCCCTGGGGCTTCCTCCGTGTATGTGGCTCCACCTCCTGCAGCACCCCTTCTACAGTCTGCCCCCCCACCCTGTGTCAGAACCCCGAAGGTGTCCCGGGGCTGAAGAGGCCCCCACTAGGGGCCCCTGCTCAACACAGCAGCACAGAGATGGACAAAAACCCCTGGCAGGGAAAGGAGTCGCCCATGTGGCTGTGGGCACAACCCAGTCTGATTCCGATGCCCCACCCTGGCCCCCGGGGACCCAGGGGGAAGGGCAGCATTGCCAGGCAGAGTCTCGGGAGTGCCGCTGGGGCTGTCCACCCTCCCGGGACCTGAGCCATCGGGACTTCACCTCAGCTATGGCTCGAAGGACGGGCGGAAGGGCACAGAGCCACCGTGACTCCTCCGTCCAGCTCCTGCCCCCTTGCCACCCAGCACCTGCGCATTGCTGAGATGCATGCTGGGAAAAAACAGCTCCCCTCCCCCAAACTGCATCCTGGAACAGCTGCCCCAGAGAGGTGCGCCCAGCCCCCTCACTTCCCATCTTCAGGAGGCA
>NW_015231167.1:0-756 GCF_001447785.1 Gekko japonicus | reverse complement strand
AGTGGAGGACAAATTGAAGGAATCCTTTAATCCCGAAGAGTTTGGGAGTAAGTTTAAAGAACTAGAGGAGGAATTAAAAGCATATGAAAACAGAACCAGGGAGACCAAACTTAAGAAATTTGATAGAGATAACAGGGACTATGCCCTCAATAGGGTTTATAAGTGGTGTTCACCAACTGCAAATCCGGTTAAAAGGGTGTCTTGGGCTGATTCTCGGGACCCCGTTTCTGAAATAGAAACAACTGAAGTGGAGGACTCAGCTACTACATCGGGGGAGGAGAGTTCCACGGGGAGACCTTTTTTAGACAGGAGACTGAAGACCAGGGCAAGGGAGTACGCTCCTTACAACCAACTCAAACGAGGGAGGAAAAAGAATTAGTAGTGAACTTAACAACTAGAACATTTTCTAAGGATATTATGGATACTCTTAATTTGGGTCCAGGGTTTGTATGTACACCTAGGTACAATGCCTTTCAGGTGAGGGTGGACATTTTCAAATTAATACGGACCCTGAAATTAAAGTGTTTTTTCGAAGGATCAAATTTCGCGGATATGAACCCTTTTAGAAATAAATCTCAATTTATCCCGCAGATCTATCATCCTTCTATTGTTGTGTTTGAGCGAACAGTATTGGAAGATATTAAAGTGCTAGAACAACGTAACTCCCCGGTGAGATATAATTTGACTAGGACACAATGGGAAAGTCTGAATGAGATGTCGGAAATGAGGGATATTGTCATAAAGACTGCAGACAAA
>NW_015231166.1:0-756 GCF_001447785.1 Gekko japonicus | reverse complement strand
GCTTTTGTGAGTCACTGCTCGCTTCTTTGTGATTCTTTGAACTAATTTTCTCGATAGAAAAATATGTTTGCATGAAATATTAAATGTATGAAATTCAAAAAGTCCTTGATTCCCATTAGTTGCAGAAACTTTATGTAGGTTTCAAAGACCACACCACTGGTAATTAACTCTGCTTACTATATTTTCCTCCATATTCAGGGTCTAGTCACTACAGTTGTTTGGGGCCATTGATAGATCATGGATTCCTGTGCCAAGTATGAAGAATCCATCACTTTCTCCTTGTGTTCTAATTGTTAATCACATCCCAGATGGTTAGAGTTTTGACATTTTCAGTTATTTGAATCACTTCACAAGCTTTCTCTCTGTTGAATAGTTACATCATACATACAGCTATATATATTGATGTTAAATTTCAACTCAAGAGTTTGGTATGCAAAAAGAACTTTCTGTACAGGGGAAAAAACAACTGTGGTGGCATTGCCGGACAAAATACTGGTAGAGGTTGAAATAGGAACAGTGAAGCTTTACAAAAAAAGTTCTGCATTTACAACTAGAAGTATTCCATTGAGGGAAAACTAGGTCACTGGAGAGTGGCTAAGAATCAAAGAGCTTGATTGAAACAGGGAAGTAAAAGGGTGTTCACTGGTCCAACTCAGACTTTGAGGTTCAAATGTGTTCTTTCAGTCTGAAGAAGGAAATTGTGGCTGTTGATGAAGCCGAGGGAGGAAATAGCAGTTGCTGAAAATGCTCAATTTA
>NW_015231165.1:0-756 GCF_001447785.1 Gekko japonicus | reverse complement strand
GGCGACGGGGTTCCAGGGAGCTTGCCAGCTCTGATGCCCGTGTCCCTTGGTTCTCCCTCACCTCCTAGGCTTGCCAGCTGCCCTTGTTCTCATACATCGTGGAGCGCCTGTGTGCGTGCTGCTATGAGCAGGCCTGGTACGCCAAGCTGGGGGGCGTGGTGTCCATCAAGTTCCTCATGGAGCGGCTGCCCCTCATTTGGGTCCTCCAGAATCAGCAGACGTTCCTCAAGGCCCTCCTGTTTGTCATGATGGACCTGACTGGAGAGGTAGGGGCACCGATAGAAATGGCTTTTCCCGAAGGGGGGGGAGGAAGATGTGCTCTTTCCCAAAATCCACGCTTAAGCTTCAATTTTGCGCGAATCAGTCCCTTCACCATTGAATTTGGTGCTTCCAAATTTCTCAGAAGTTTTCGTGTTACTAGTGTTTGGTTCTGTGTGGCTGATTTCCGTGCACTGACCGGTGTGCTGCCGCCTCAGGTTTCGAACGGAGCGGTCGCGATGGCGAAAACCACCCTGGAGCAGCTCCTGATCCGGTGCGCGACACCCTTGAAGGACGAGGAGAAGACAGAGGAGATCCTGGCGGCTCAGGAGAAGTCCTTCCACCATGTGACCCATGACCTGGTGCGGGAGGTGACCTCTCCGAACTCCACCGTGAGGAAGCAAGCCATGCATTCCTTGCAGGTGCTCGCCCAGGTCACGGGGAAAAGCGTCACGGTCATTATGGAGCCGCATAAAGAGGCGAGTCTATTTGGAATGT
>NW_015231164.1:0-756 GCF_001447785.1 Gekko japonicus | reverse complement strand
AAGTCTTCTGCCAGATGTGGCAAATACCACATTTACCTGAGGGTAAATTCATCAGAAATATCCATTACATGAAACTGATGATGGGGGGGTGGACCCATAATTTTTTTCCCTGTTGAAAAGCAACATGTGATTTGGCCCAAGGGGAAAAAAGAAGGAAAAACAAAACAACAGTATAAGAAATAAGGCAAGCATTAAAATCAGAAAAGAGCCTTTTGGATCAGACAACCGGTCTATCTAGTCCAACTTCCTGTTTCCCACAAGAGGCCAACCAGATGACCTTGGAAATCCTAGAAGCATGGCATGCAAGCAACAGGCCTGTCTTAATGGGGTGGAACCACTCACCCTCCAAATAGTCTTCATCTATACTGAGGAGCGTCCCTCCAACTTAAGAGCCACTTCATTTGGGGAATACCTCCTTAGTTTAGAAGAAGGCTTCAAATTTGAGCCAAAGGTTTAAATACTTTAATAAATAACAACAAAATAAAGTTTGCTCAGTAGAGTGGTAGAATATGGGTAGGATCTGCTCCATTATTTGATCCTCAACAATGTGTACTCAGAGGTATGCTATCTCTGAACATGGAGGTTCCAGAAAGCTATTAGGGCTAATAGTTACTGATAGACCCATTCTTCACAAACTGGAACTTCAGGGAACTGGAGGAGGTTAAATGAAGGGATAAGGATCCCCAGAAGGTGGGTGATGGGGGTGTGAATTATGGTAAAGGGATACATTCTCATAGTGGTAAGGTACAAAAAAAA
>NW_015231163.1:0-756 GCF_001447785.1 Gekko japonicus | reverse complement strand
AGGGAACCTTTACCTTTACTTTTTACATGAAGAGTATCCCAAGAATCCTTTCCCAGCATCTGATTAAGTGGGCCATGAAAGCTTATGCTGAAATAAAATTTGGTAGTCAATACATTGCAGCAACTCTTTAGATTTTTCAATGTTATTTTAGCATCCATTATTTTAAAAGCTTACCAAATAGAAATGGGTTTAAAATGGCATCACACAACTTCCCATTAAAATTAATTTTTTTTGTTCCATTCCAGAAGGGCAGCCATGTTAGATCATTGAGTCAAAAAATAACCAGGAGTCTTGTGGCACCTTAGAGACTGAAATGTTTTGTTCAAGCTTCCTGTTTATTTTTGCTGCATCAATCTGACCTGGCTGCCCTCTGGAAATGAAAAAGAAATTTTGATTTTAATGAGAAAACAGAAAACTTTGGAAAAAGAAACAGTCATGGGTTTGAGTTGCACAAGAGAGAGGCAAAAAAGAAATGGTGATTTTGTAGCTGAACCAGCAGAGATGATAAGATTGGTAGCTGTAGCAGAGTTACACACGGAGGACCACTGTATGGTGAGGAGATAGTGAATCTTCATGGAACCCCATGAATGCCCGCTACTTGACCTCTTTCACTCTACCCCAGTTTTAAAGCCTGCACTGCCAATTCCTAGCCAATTAGCCCCAGCTCTAGGAATACATGGTGAGTGCTAACGCTGAAAGCAGTATGGTTCCAAACCTCCAGATAAGCACTGGAGATCTCCCAGAATTACAACTGAT
>NW_015231162.1:0-756 GCF_001447785.1 Gekko japonicus | reverse complement strand
GCTTAGAGGGAACACTGGTCATAGCTCAATGGGAAAGCACCTGCTTAGTATGCAGACAGTCCCAGATTTAGTCCTTAGCATCTCCAGGTAAAGGACCTCAGGTAGGTTGTGTTGGGAATGACCTTTCTGTGCCTGAGACTCTGGATTGCCACTGCCAGTTAGAGTAGACACCAATGAGCTAAGTGGACCAATGGTGTGGCTCCATATAAGGCAGCTTCCTATAACACCACACCTTACGTTTTGCATGGATATTGCAGAAAAGACACAGAGCTTCTGTTTTCAGTGGAATCCCTGCAACATGCTGCCTTGGATGCTAGGATGGCTCACAAGAATACACTATCTACCCTCAGTCTATACTTCACTGCGCAGCAGCAATGAAACGTAGAATTTAGAGTCCTTGAGTCTGCACAGGAGATATCTTGTTGTGAACTGGATCTACTTACCCCCCTCCCCCATGACATGGTCTACAGCTAATACCAATACTATTACTCCACAGATGCTTTCCTGGACTGTGTCACTTTAGACTTCTGGTAGGAAATCACACTTTTGGAATACTACATTTAAAAAATCCACACACAGATGGAAAATTAGGCCTCATCAGAAGGAGAGCCAGGCTCTAACTTCTCTTTCACATGTGCAAGTTTTCTTTCTTCATCCTCTGCTTCAGGGCAGAAATTAGTGGGAGATATCCGGCTGCACCTCTTATTTTATTGTTGGATTTCATGGCAAGTGTTATGTATTGTGTTATATGGGTAG
>NW_015231161.1:0-756 GCF_001447785.1 Gekko japonicus | reverse complement strand
CCCATCCTGCAAGTGGGCTCAGGGCAGGTTACATCATGCTAATAATACAATAAATCCAGTTAAAAATTTAAAACACAATAGTAAATATTAAAAACAGTGATAAATGTTTATGTGCCACTTTTCTACAGAAGAATTCTTCCAAAGCTACTTGCATGATAAAAACCTCTATGCAGAATGACAAAGGGCCAGGTGTCGAATTGTTTCTCCTTAAACTCCTGCTCTGTAGCCCCAATCCATCTGCTGACCCAACCAAGGGTCTGAAAACAAATTATCTTTCACCATCTGGTTCTTCAAATGACCAGATTATAATACTGCCATACAGGGGACAAAAGAATCCCAGTACCATGAGAAGAGTAAACCTATGAAGATGACCAGAGCAAAGTCTTGTGTGTGTGTGTGGGGGGGGGAATCCAAGTTTACTCAGAAGCCAGACAACCCTGAATGTAAGAAAACCCCTCCTGAGAAAAGATAGTAAAGTAAACAAAGTTTTTAAAAAATACATAGTGATCAGAATACAATAATCAATATAGACTACAGAAGAAAATTATTTTCACTTTTTGCACCTCATTACATTGTAACTGTTCACAAGTAGTATTGGATCACAGTGTTTCAATTTTAAAAAGCCAAGAGACTGGCTTTTTATCTCCCGTCCCTAGATTCAAACTAATAGGCAAAATCTCAGGTGAACTGACCAACTGGCAGATTAATCCTAAACAGAATTACACATTTCTAAATCCATTGAAATCAATGGGTTTA
>NW_015231160.1:0-756 GCF_001447785.1 Gekko japonicus | reverse complement strand
ACCCCACTTAAACCAGCAGGGTTCATTTCAGAGTGAACATGCAAAGGAATGCGGTGCAAGAATGAAGCATGCCCATTCTGCTCCGATTCAACCTTCCTCCTTATAATACAAATCCCCCTTTGCCCTTCTCTCTCCCTATCCGGTCTCTGACCCACACCAATCCTCCCGCCGCGGCCGTCGTCTCCCACCTGCAGTTAGCTTCTGATGCCGCTCCATAGCCGTCTCCGCTTCCTTCGCTGCTAGCACCTCCGTCTCCGACTGCCTCGCAGGGCCCCGTAATGTCACGGCCGGTTCCGCCATGGACCCCTGACGAACAGCCCAAGCCGGCCGGCAGCGCTACAGGGCCCGGATCAACCTGTGCCGGCGCCAAGGCCCGCGAGAGGCAGCGAGATCCGCCGCCGCCCTGCCCTCACCCGAAGGCGCAGGCGCAGATTCCGTGCTAGCCACGGACAAGCTCTTTCGCAACGGACGCTCAGCTCACAATCCGTTTGTTCCTCAACCAGGATGCTGCTGCGCGTCTTGTCTAGTCTATACGGTAAAGCGCCGCCGTAACACAGGAGGGAGATTGCGACCTACCCGGATGTGCGCTGTGCTCCTCCCGTGCGGGTTTTGTGTTTTTCATGTTACTGATTGAACTTCTGACATTTTACGAAATTTTGACCTCAGTTGCTATAAGTTGTCTTCATAATCATGCATGTTATAGGCACCCCGACTGAAGAAGATACAAATTTATGGATCTGGTGAAGTATCCACAAA
>NW_015231159.1:0-756 GCF_001447785.1 Gekko japonicus | reverse complement strand
TCGGCTTAGAACGATGTGACTCTGTTTAGGATGGCATTCCCAGAGGCTCAGTTGCATTTGTTTGCTGAAGGGCATTTTCAGGACTTACATGTTCCTCCTGATAAATCTAGTGCATGTCTACATGAGATATTTTTCTCTTCTTTGTTTGGTGTCCTTAATGTACAACTGGAGGCACAGTACTCACCTGCAGAAACAAGTTATGATTAGGCACCATAGTTTTGCATGTTTCCTTTTAACTTTCCTGTGGCATGAGTGTGTTTATGTGAATCTAGATTCCTTGTGTGTGTTGCATAGGCTGCTGTGAGATTAGCACAGTTCTTGTCTGGAGTGGGTGCATTGAATGAAAGTAACCGACACCCCCTTTCCTTTCCTCAAATCCATATAAACATGCCTTCAGGAATTATATAGTTCACCCAGCAGGGTGTGCATGCTTTCAGCATAATGCAATGCCTGTCATGAAGCATAAAATTAATAGGAAACCCTAACATATTTTCAATCAGCTATTAGTAGTTAATTCACTTGGAAAATAAATGTAACAGTTTTAAAAATGTAACAGTTTAAAAAATCTGGTATAGTATTATGATGAGTGGGAACAAGCCAGAAAAGTAGAAAATGGTAGTGAACCTAGGAAAGGATTCCTGTGCTCACTGCCTGTGGCTTTAGGGATCAGTCTAGTCTTTTCTCATTCCACCCTGGCCACTGTTTCCTGTTGCACCATCCCTATGATTAGGGAAGGGCACAAACTGGCTCATGAAC
>NW_015231158.1:0-756 GCF_001447785.1 Gekko japonicus | reverse complement strand
TTCAACCCCTTGATTATTTTGGTTGTCTTTAGGATATTTGTTGCCATGCTACTAGTGTGAGACAGAAGAAAACAGCCATGCATCATTTGCCTCTGCTAATTTATTTACATTTATTTATCTACATATTTATTTATAACATTTCTACCCTACCTTATCTCCTTTGACTCAAATACATGCAAATAAATACATAAAACAAATAAATTCATTGACTAACAAAAAGCCATGCCTGGAGCTTAATGACAATGTTGTGTGCCTGTTAGAAAAAGCAAACTACAGTTTGGTTTTCCATCAGAATTAAACACATTTCTTTGGACGCCATACAAACCTATGACACTGCCCCCTGTAAACCCATCACCTACAGCGAATCTATTCATGGAAGAAACATTTCTGGGTTATGTCTATAATTGCATGAATATGCCATATCAAAGTAAAGGTCTTTGCCCTGGCCATTCTCCAGATCCTGCCTTTGGTCCTGATTTCAACATATCTCATTGGTAAACTACATGCTTCCTTAAATGCATAGCCAGTACTGCCCCATGCCTTCTACCCACATCTCCTGGTAATGTTAAGTGAGCGCAGATTGGTGTCATTATCATGCTATGCACTTCCAAGCTTCCCACATATGGTAGCCAGTGAAGTGAATCCTGGTTCTCTTCTCCTAGGCTCTAGCTTCAGTCTTCAAGTGGCTTCTCTGATAGCTTGAGGGTGAATGATGGTGCAGTAGCAGTTGGGGACTCTCTGTTGTGGTAAGCAATA
>NW_015231157.1:0-756 GCF_001447785.1 Gekko japonicus | reverse complement strand
AAAAAAAATCCCCCCTCATATAACAATAAAGGTATGGCCACGATCTTTCACCAGACCATAATTGGTTCCTCATTATTGTTTCTCTTTGGTGTTTTTTTCTCTCAATTGGAAGCCAAAAATGGGAAGAAATATATATATATTTAAAAAAGAGTATGTAGCATAGAAAAATGGGGTCATGACTTTCTATATCCCTTTCCTGTATCAATCATCGCTAATAATGACTCCCTTTTTTATAGCCTCCTAAAGATGTTGGACCAGACCTTTAGCATTATATTGTTGGACCTGAGTTATTACCTGGTGCTTTGGGACTCTAAAACCAGCTGAGGGCTGTCCCTCAAACATGTGTGTTTTCTGACACCAAAGAGGCTCTTCCCTCACAGTCTTTTGTTTCTCCCTGGAGTACATGTTGTCTCAGACTCTGACAAGCTGTCTACATTGCATGACTCTCCTGGGCACCATTTTCTTTTCCACTGACCTTTCTTGCTTCAAAACACAGAGTTGCCTGTGGCTCTGCCATATGTTGTTTTCTCCCGAGCATCTCTCCTTTTGTATGTAATATTTATATATAACTCTCTTCATCTTTCCATCCTCAAAAGATTGTCGCTCTTCTCATCTTCAACAGACAAATTATTCTGCCATGGCCCATGTTTTAATGTCTTTTTACTAAATGCACTATTGGCCAGTTTTTACATTTCTACGTTGAGTTTAATTCTGACTAGAATTACCACCAAATCTGAAGTGAAATTTCATTTACTT
>NW_015231156.1:0-756 GCF_001447785.1 Gekko japonicus | reverse complement strand
ATTGTTTTTAAAGCATCTTATCTAGGCTGTTTGCATACCACCATGATATTCACCATGTTGACTTATTGCTAGTATGCATAATCTGCACATGTATGGGTGCATGGATTTTAAGAGCTCCTCGTAAGGCATTCTTACCTTTAAATAGGCCTGGTTTAAAACAGGTTCCTACTTTTACCAAAAACGTACATACAATAGATATGGGATAATCCTTAACACTGTTACAGTATTGATATCAATGGATTTAGAGGGGTGTGACTCTCCTTAGGATTGTACTGTTTGATACTTGAAAGCTAGCTGGCTGCTCAGACAGCATAGGATATGTACAAATATCCCAGGTTATAAAAGAAAGGATAGGACAATTTGCACTGTAGATGCAGGAAACCAAAAACTATTTCCATGACTGTAACTACACCACCTCCAGTCTTGAGATTACACAGATGGTTGGCTGTCCCTCGTGTGTACTGCCCAGTTCACAATAGCCTCTCGACACATAGTTTTGTATCCATGTACAGAATTGCATGGCACTATAACCTGCTTGCAGTATATTATTTTCAAAAATCTTAGAGAGAAGATCCTGTATTGTCCTATTGAGCCAGCATGGTATAATGGTTTAGTCTCCCAGTCTGCCAAAGGATTTCACTGGCTGACTGTGTGACAGTCATTGTCTCTCAGGAAAATAAAATGGAGGAGTGAAAAAATGTTTTAAGATACTTTGAGTCCCCATTCAGGAGAAAAGTGAGGTATAAATACCTAAAT
>NW_015231155.1:0-756 GCF_001447785.1 Gekko japonicus | reverse complement strand
TAAGTAAACTTAGTGATCCTGAGACTGTTGACCTTAAATTCCACTGAAGTCAATGAATTTTAAGTTAATCATGACAGTTTAAATGAGACACTTCTCTTAAAATTAATTATCAAGAGGTCATTAAACGGCGTGGATGATAAACCTCTTTAAAGCTGTATGTAACAAGCATATATTTCTGTTCACAGCATGAAGCAGCTAGGAATGAATTGAATGACAGACAGAAAGAACTGGATAACTTCACCAGCAAAGGAAAACACCTGCTAGCAGAGCTGAAAAAGATCCCAAATTGTGAGCCCAAGCCTGTGAAAATGGATATGGACAGTACTGTGGACAAATGGCTAGATGTAAGAAAAAAGGTTAAATAGTCATGGAATCTTAAAAGCCAAATTGCAAAGCAATGTAGGGCATAGTAATTCATTCACTTTTAAACAAAGATGAAAAAAGATGTGGGGAAATTACCCATTCATTTTCAAAGGAAAACAAATGGAAATCAAAACAAATTAATTCCATTTCCATTACTCTCGATGAGAAATTCATTTCTGCCCATAATGGGATTCCTGTGCAAGCAGGAAACAGTCATCAAAGTAAACTGGAAGCAAACAATCAGTCATTAAAGGAATTTAGAATGTCTTGGTCATCTTGTAGTTCCTTTCGAATGTTAGGAAATTCAGCTATATCTTTAAAAAAACCCTCTCAATTTCAATCCTGAGATTATTACCCTGCCCATTGAAGGGTTTTCCATTACTGTACAGTAGC
>NW_015231154.1:0-756 GCF_001447785.1 Gekko japonicus | reverse complement strand
GCCCAATTCCTCAGGGTATTACAGAGAGCGAGGTCCTGCTTGTGGGGAAGGCTCTTGCCTCAGAGGCTGAAGGAGGAAATGCCTGCACGGCCCTCCGCCTCCTTCTCTCCTCTTCTTTGAGGCCTAGAAGAGGTGGATAGAGTATTCTGGAGAGGACGTTCCTTTTCCCGACCCAATGGAACACCTCCCTCCCATTACGTCTGTGAGGCGGCTTCGGGTGCATTTTCGTCAGGTTGCTACGGCAGGTCTGAACTTGACTCCCCAGGCAGGCCCTCTGACACCTCTCTCCCCTAGACGAGGAAGGGGCTTTGCTGCTCAGAGCACTCCCGCGGGGCTTGGCAGTGGGTGGTGGCCGCTCCCCAGCTAGCCACAGCAGGCTGATGCTGCAAGGAGAAACCCACCACACAAAGCAGGAACCAATGGGCCACGCTCCAAGAGCCACGATAAGTGGGTCCAAGTCACGAATAAACCGCAGCACAGCTACACATGCAGAGATTCCCCTTGAGTTGCTTTTCAATTTGCCACTGAAGGAGGAATACATGTGGAGCCCTCGGAGATCTGGGCAAGAAGCCGTTTCTTTGGAGGAGCCACCGGCCTTTCTCTCTACAGCACCCCTCCAGCTGACTGGGGATCGGCAGCTGGAAACCGCTGGGTCCAAATGGGAGAAGGCTCCCTTTGCCTCCCCCCACCGTCAACCATCGGAGGAAGAGTGCCACATTCTGGCTGCCCTCTCCCTTTGGGAACCGACTGGCACGA
>NW_015231153.1:0-756 GCF_001447785.1 Gekko japonicus | reverse complement strand
AAGTGACCACTAGAGGGAACAAAACATATTAAAATATGATGCAATATGGGTATGCAAGCTACGAAAATGAGATGGGCAGAAAAGCCCGCTGTATTATGCAATCCAGACAATGAGCAATGGCAAATGTACTGAATATTATTTATCACCCCCATTGCCTGGACATGCAGTAAACCGCTTCATGTCTTCCTCATGTTAACCCTCACCCTGTGGATTGGACTGTCCAAAATTTGCCAGATTAAAAACTGGATACCTCCAGCATATCACCACTTTTGACTGAATGATCACATTCGTGGTGCCTTTCCAAATCCACCATATATCAATAAACTCATACAAGGAATGGGCCATGGGTTTATTTTTTTAAAAAAAGAAGTGTATGCTGCATGCTCCTTCAGTTCAGTGACTGAGGCAGCTCAGGTTGACACAGGTTGGGAGCCAAAGGAGGTGAGGTTTTCCCCCTGTTGCTGCAACACCATGAAATTCAATGCGGGTCCAAGAAAGACAGTGAACTGCCAAGTCTCAAGGTGTGCACAGAAAAGTAGAGTGAGACAAAGGATCAGAAGAGGGCACAAGAGGAATGTCTACACAAGTCCATCAAGCACTAATTTTGCAGACAGAGGTGTATAGGGAGAGATATTCAGGGCCTAAAGATTATGGAGCGGTGCATTTCATAAACCTCAGACCTCCTACTATCCATCCACTCCAGAGTCTTCAATTCATGGTGGACTTTTATCCATGCTGCAGATAGGGTTACCAGAC
>NW_015231152.1:0-756 GCF_001447785.1 Gekko japonicus | reverse complement strand
CAGCTCCACCTTCCAAACTGGCTGTTCTGCAGAGATTACTCATATGCAAGCTGTACAGACACGGGCTCTGTGAAGAACTGAGGAGTGCACAGAGGGCTGGGGGTGGGTAAGGAGGTGTGATCCTGCTCTCTTCTCTGTGCTTTTCTTACTCCCACATTTTAGTCATCTTCACAGGGCTAGCAAATCGTCCTAGGGAAGGTATAGTTTTTAATTCCTTGTCAATACAGGTCTGTTCCACTTGATATCTCTTACCCTTTCAGTTTTCACATGGTAAACTGCTCTTGTGAAAGCGTCTCCACAATGTAAAACTGCCTATTTTCTCATGCACAAAATACGGATTCTTCATAATGTGTCAATCTGTGGTATTACCTTTTAGAATCCCTTTATATATGAATAGTATATAACAAAGTCATCTTGTGGTGATTCTGCCACCTCAAAAGTAGTCATATGAATTGTTTCTGAGATCAAAGAATTGAGCTAAAAAATGAAAACCCACAAGGCAGCTGCTGTACAGTAGCCTCACAGGGGGCTGCCAAGAGCCAGAATGTATTCCTAGAGCAAGATGCCTGTGACCTCACCCATAGTCAGAAGAACACACACAGGATGTAATAACTCCACAGCACTGGTACTAAAACAGAACATAACTTTGTTAGAACATAAACAAGGCCTGGTTTGGGCTCTGCTGGGCCATAACGAGCCACAGCCAGCAACCAACAACAGAAGTGTAAACCGAAACTAAAGCAAAGGCTTTTACCT
>NW_015231151.1:0-756 GCF_001447785.1 Gekko japonicus | reverse complement strand
CCACTACACCAAACTGGCTCTCTTTTGCAGGAGTCAAAAGACATTTTGGTAAGATGAGTGAATTTTGGCAGAAGGTTCTCCTCTATGGTAACCATAAAGTTTCAGGTGATTGCTAGAGCGACTTCATATCACTTCCGGGTTTTCCCCAGAAGTGATGTAGCTTACCACAACATCACAGGCCCCTATGTCTCCACCCCTCCAACCTTCTATCATTTGTCAGTCTACCTTATTAAGGCACTAGGGCATCACATCTCTGCTGAGCTCCCTCCTGCAAACTCTGCCCTCCCAAGGCTCTGCCCCCAAATGTCCTGGAATTTTCCAACCCAGAGTTGGTAGCCCTACCCTGAAGCAGAGAGCGAGACCAGGCGAACAGGGTGCTCTGTGCACTCCTTCATAGGAGAGGGTGGGGAGCACATTGCCCCAGTGGATCAGACCAAATGTCTGGATTCACAGGTAAACTTCCATCTAAACAGGGAAGCGCCTTTAGTTTTATCTGTCATGTCTCATTTAAGTTTTTAAAGAAATAAAAACAGGTAAGATGAAGCCAAAATTCACAAAATGCTACACAGTGAGGGGAAAGGTATTCTTCGTGGTCACTGTCACGTTTTCAGAAAATATGAAAGAATACTATTAGATAATGGAGCAGAAGGCCCTTAGGGCAGTGATCAGATAGAGACCTTTATTCCGGAAAAATTCCTAGCATTGTTTGGGTACACAGTAGTGCGAGCCATCGCGTGAGAAAGAGGTGAAGGTCTC
>NW_015231150.1:0-756 GCF_001447785.1 Gekko japonicus | reverse complement strand
ACCTGCGTCATCTGAAAGTGTTCAAATATCACCACACATTTGACAAACTGTTTTGAAAGTATCAACCTGTCATATACCAGTTCAGATCATGGGTTCATCTAGCTCAGTATTGACTGCTCTGGCTGGCAGAAGCTCTTTAAGGTCTCAAGCAGAGAATGTCTGCAAACTGAGATGCTGTCACTGCAGATTCCAAGGAGTGCTGCAGCCTTCTTGTTTAAAACAGCACAAAACAAGGCAGCTGCTTCTCAAACCCTGATCCTTCCCTCCAGGAGTCTACAGTTATTCAGGAACTTCCATTCAATAGTCTGTACCTCCTGAAGCATACTCAGGCCATCAAAAAAGTCCAGTACAGAACTCTGCAACTAATATTATTAAATATCAAGGCTCATTTTACAGGATGTTCAAGTTAGAAGAGTTTGGCCAAAGGAGAAAATATGTGAGAAAGACGCTGAAGGAAGTGTAATCATTGGGGGGAGGATTGTCTTCTGAACTGGAAAACGAGCTAGTCAAGCTTCCGTCATATGTGCAATTACTTACAACTATTGGCCTATGGGGAAAATAGCAATGACTGATTATGTGATCATTTAAGGTCCACCTTAGAACAAACCTAAATGTGCAGAAATATCACATGTAAAGCCATCCTTGGGAATGTATTTTTTAAGACTGAGGGTAGAGCTAATTTAATGTTTAAATGCCCCCCCCCCAATCATCCTGCACATAAACAGCGCATCAGAAAACTAGGTTAGACTCACTGGT
>NW_015231149.1:0-756 GCF_001447785.1 Gekko japonicus | reverse complement strand
CTTAACCACTACACCAAACTGGCATTGGTCGCGTTTGGGACCCTTGCTCCATCCACCACACTAAGAACCACCTTCAATCCCTCCCTACCCCCCCATGAAGACACGACTTGCACACGGATGCCACCTACTGACATCCAGAGCTGCTACAACCCGAGTTCGGCAATAAATCTCTGGAAACGATACTTATCGATGGCAAGGGGCTAGCCCTAACGACAGTGGTACGGTACAGGAATCCACTGCTGAATTCAAAGGAAACACCCCCTGCCATGAATGCAGAAACCGATTTAAAGGGGGGGAATTGTGATCTTCACAGAGCTGGAGGCACACCTGCCCGAACTGTCTACTTTCCCGGAGTTCAGCTGCGAAAATACTAGCAAATAGCTCATCCCGCTGACTGCTAACTCCCTTGACCTTGACTTATTGACAGAACTGCCGGGTCTCTCTTATTCCTTTAACTTCTCTGGGCGTCTGCGGCTACAGGCGGCCTTCGAAGAGGTCTGCTCGCCCTCCCTTTGTTCCTAGGTCAGAGTCAATTGACTGGAGGCAGGGGAGAGGTATGAATTATTTAAAGACACACAAACACACACTGCTGGCAGGGAGCCCTTTTTAAAGGCAGAGATGCGACTTAAGGTCGTTTCCAAAGTTCATTTGGGGGGAACGAAACCTCCGGGGTCCTTTCGGGTGGCCTTGATGGAAGGCATCGCGTTTTGGATTCCCCCCCCCCTTCGGACAGACACAGCTACCGGCGAATTTCTG
>NW_015231148.1:0-756 GCF_001447785.1 Gekko japonicus | reverse complement strand
ACAGGGTTGACATAAGTCAGCTGTGACTTAAGAGCGCTTTCCACCACCAGAGAAGAGCACAAGCCCGAAATACAAAAGACTGAGAGTCACCAGCACAAGACAGGATGACTAAGACTGCGGCACTGATGGAGTGCATTCACGGGATCAGCATCAAAAGAAAGACAATGGACCAAGGACAGAACTCTTAAGTAAACCGACATGGAACGGAAAAGGGGAAGCGAAGCTGCTGGTGCCATTCAAGCCTTGCTGTTCTCAATCAGTAGCTTTAGAAATCTGTTTACATTCACGTCTGTGTCGCTGCGTCCCTCGAACAGAAGTGGGCCCTTCTGAAATAAAACACAGCACCTGGAATTCAGAGGTGGAGGACAGACAGCCCTGATGGTCTCCTTAAATAACAGGAAAGGATAACTCCTTTTTGATACAACAGAGGGGGGGGGAGCTTGATCGACCCGTGTGAAGGCTGAGAAAAAGATCTCCATGCTGTACCCTCGACAGCGTCAAAGTTCAGATCTTCCCTTCCTCTTCCACATATCCCTTTTCCAGCTGAGATTTCACCAGATCTCCTGCCGACCTTCAAACTCTTTGTCAAAGGCTTTCATTTTGTAAATGGAGGAGTCCGTTTCGGTCCTAGGTCCAACCGCTACACAGCAAAAGCATCCATGACATGAGAAGAGGTTCATACAATTATGCATCGGACGGAGAGCTGAGAAAGTAGAATATTTTTCCTTCTCCCAAAAGGCTAGAACTCGAGGACAT
>NW_015231147.1:0-756 GCF_001447785.1 Gekko japonicus | reverse complement strand
GCCCCCACAGCCCAGAACAACATCCCAACCACTGGGCCAAGATGGTAAGTTCAGTGGAGGCTTACCAACAGGCATCAGGCCTCCCACCATCAGTCACATGGGGCCAGGCAGAGACCATTGCACGGGAGGGCACGGCTGAGTGGAAAGTCACTGGGATAGCACAGCAAAGGCTTCCGGTTCGATCCCCGCATGGAGAGAGATGAGAGGCAGGCGAAAGTCTCGGAACTGATGTTTTTTTGCCCTCACAAACCACAAGAGGGGGAATGGGACAGCCCAGCTGGTGGGGTGGCCTGGATAGCCACCATTCTGAGAGGGATGCCAACTCACAGCCCCCCTTGCTGCACCCACAGCAATACCTCCCTCGTTCCCACTCTTGATTTCCTTTGTCCCCACGCCCAAGCTGCCTGGCTTAACAGATGCCAGCAGTGCCACAGGACAGTGTGGGACCCAGACAACCCCCCCTCCCCATGCCAGAGAAGCCACACCATTCCACCTACCAGGGAGTGTGAGAGAGGAGCAGGGTGGAGAGCAATATGTAGGGTCAGCCTTCAAAGTGCCACTAGACCCCTGCCATGTTGCGCAGCTGAGCAAAAGAGAAGTCCAGTGCCACCAGGAAGACGGACAACAGCAATCCCAGCATGGCCACCCCTGAGTTAGAGTCCGCCCTCTTGGATGTGTGAAGGGGCAGCAGTTCTAAGGGGATATCACGGGGGGGTGGGGGGTGAGGCAGGGAGAGGCATGAAGCTAGCAATTTAA
>NW_015231146.1:0-757 GCF_001447785.1 Gekko japonicus | reverse complement strand
AAAAAAATTAGCAAGCAGCCAACTCTCCCCCTTAGGTATACATTTTGGAGTCTGTCCAAATACCGTTGTCATGTTTTCCAGTCACCCGATTCTGGATGGCAACTTATATCCAATTTTCATTTTAGCCTTTGACATGCGGCCAATTCACACACACTCCCAGCAAGGTGCGAACCAGTTCCCTGCAGCTTTCCCCCCACACCACTCCAAGAATGCGTGTATAAAGACACCCAAATGGGCTAAAGACAGGATTCATCTCATGCAACATCAGCCTGCAAGTAAATGTGAATCAGTCCTGGGATACACGCAGAGAAGGAGCTGCATCAATGCTGTTGACAGTCAGCCAATGGTAAGCATTTTTAAAGTACCTGAGAGAGATTTAAGTACTTGTTCCTTCCTCATTGAACTCAAAGGGATAAAAGAGCTTACATTTGGCTACACTGTGCTCTAAGCAATTAACTAGCTAATCCTGGCAGTACCAACAGCTCTAAAACTAATAGCTCCAACTGGCAGCTGTCTGCAGAGAATGTAGGTCTTTTAACAATTCTGCTATATGAGGTCCCAGAATTAAAATCAAACCTAGGGTCTCATAAAAGAAAATAATATATTCTATCATTGAATTATGACCTCCCCCCGCCCCCTTGGCTTAGTCTGTACCTGATAAAAGCTACCACTGATTTACCGTGATAAATATGAAACTGTCTTCATGATCTGGATTAAAAGAAGAAAAAAAATCCCTTCTTTCTAACATGGGCACTAC
>NW_015231145.1:0-757 GCF_001447785.1 Gekko japonicus | reverse complement strand
CCCCAAAGTTCATGCAATAATAAATTATGTCTGCAGTAATCCTTAGACTGCAAGATAATCATACAATTTGGGCTGCCACCTGGGACAAAGCAAATCAGCCCATTTCCAGTCGGTCTCCCCAAAGTTTAACAGCAGGCCTTGTGCAACGAGAAGGAACCACCCATTTGCCGAGAACCAATAGATCCAGAAGGGCCTGACCAGTAAGAAGTGAAGCACTGCACAGCATGGGTGGAAGTGGCCAGCCTGTGGCTTGGCCGACAACATGTTCCAAACATTGTGCACGTGCAGGCTGTTTGATAATCACGCTTAAAGCATCCAGTAGCAGATTAGAAGCTCAAAGTGCACAATAAGAGAACAGCGAGGAAACTATTTTCTGAAGGCATGACTCATTTTTCCTTCATGTAGATCCATCCTCTGTGGAGCTGGAGTTCGACCTTTCAGCTGAAACTCTTATCTACCCTGAACACAGTTAGAACACCAGCTAGCTGGATCTAAGTTGCCAATGTGGATTCAGGAGGGTACAAACATTCCCACACACTCACTGCACAAATATAGTTCACACCAACTAACCAGTGTCCCTTGCTTCTTGTTGTGAAATAACATGGTAAGCTATACACTGGTTGGAGTAATAGAGATTAACAATTTGCTGGAGTACCTGATTTGTACAGATAGGGTATGAGTCCATCTGTCTATTACATTTTTATTCTGCCTGCGTATACAGGATACACTATTTTATCCAGGGCTCTTTTTGTAGAAA
>NW_015231144.1:0-757 GCF_001447785.1 Gekko japonicus | reverse complement strand
TGATACAAAATGCAACTAAGGGCACTGCAAAAGCCCACCAACCAGATTCAGGGATTTGGCCCATGCCTCCATCAGTATCACTGCAGAATATCTGATGATGCCCAAAAACAGGTATCACTTCCCATGCTGGCTATCAGGCAGCGTCTTTTTGTGACCCACCGACAGTCCCCTGGCTCCCATTTGGACACCTTCTCCCACTCTCTGGTGGCACAGATCTCCCTTCCAGTTGCTCCATTTTGTTTTTCTGGCCTGTTCTGTGGCTGGGGGATGATTCACCAAGGTATGCGGCCATCTCCCGCAACCCTCTCCAAACTGGCACACGTTACAACAACAAGCTCTGGGACACGAAGAGAAGACAGACACTGCTCAATAACAGCCGTCTGGAGAGAAAGATGGCGCACCGGTGGTGGTGGTGGAAGTCATAATAATAAAAGCCAGCGGCAGCCATCTCTGTGGCTTTTGGGTCTCGCCCCTCCATCGGTCAATTACCGGCATTCGATACTTTCTAGACGTACGTCCCCGCGAGTTCCTCCTTTCCCGCCGCCCGTTTCCCAGTCTCCGTGCATCCCTCCTTTTGATTTTTCAAAACACACACTGCTAATGAGCCAGTCACCCCCTTTGGCGAGCAAACAAACAACTCAACGCCAGGGAGATGGGCCCAAGAGCTCCCCTGACACCAGGGCAAAGACCCGCTGTGGGGACTCGATCCACGTCATCGGGGCACGGGAGAGGAGGAAAACAGACAGACCTTGCTGAG
>NW_015231143.1:0-757 GCF_001447785.1 Gekko japonicus | reverse complement strand
ACCACTTGAGCCACTGCAGATGTACACAGGTGCCATTAGGAAGCTTCCTATATGTTTGTGTGCTGTTTTTACTCAGGTGCTAAAGGTTGCAATTTTAGCTGAGAAATATGCCGTGGACTACACATGGTATGTGGACACGATCTTGAATCTGATCCGAATAGCTGGGGACTATGTGAGTGAGGAAGTGTGGTACAGAGTCATTCAGATCGTGATTAATAGAGACGATGTACAAGGATATGCAGCAAAGACTGTCTTTGAGGTAAGAAATTAGAGTTTCGGTTGTGAGAAGTCTTCGAACTGCAATGAGAACTGTTGATTGCTCATATTTATTTATTTTTTTGTAAACAGCAGTTCTTGACAGCCGTTTGGCTTGAGTTCTTCTTCGTTACCCATCAGTGCCACATGGCTAATAGGCTATGATAACTCTTTAACAGAAGACCTGAAATATGACCTTCAAGAAGCTGTTTTATTGTGCCCAATTATTGTACAAATTGAAGCAATTTGTAGAGAACTCTGCAATTTTAAATTGCTATGAAACCTCTAGAGTGAAACGAAGAAATCACTATAGACCAGTAAAGCGTGAATAACAATTTTTTTGATGGGGGGGATCTGTAGTCTGAAGTTGCACCTGGCATAAGTATTGTAAGCATGGGGTGTAGGCTATTTGTGCTGTAAAATCATGCTGTCAGGGTTCTGCTACTGGGGGAAAAAAGAGCTTCAGCCAGTGCTACGTATGGACTTGGACTCTTTCAGATTG
>NW_015231142.1:0-757 GCF_001447785.1 Gekko japonicus | reverse complement strand
TGGCTGCCTCTCCCTTTCTGAGAGCTGATTTTGGTACATTCTTGGGACACAAAGAATTGGCTTCCCATTGCCCATGGAGGAACCCTTGGAGAGCAATAACTGATGTTCTATGGTCTGTGACAGACGGGGGCTGTGTCTCGGGATGGAGATGTAGCTTCTGGCTTTAGTGCAGAGCGGTGTCTAGACGCTGTGACTTTTATTAGCTCTAATTCAGGTTGGAGTCATTCAGGGCTCCAGCAGAGTAAGCAAAGTAACAAAACAAGGTAGGAGGCAGGGACAGAAGGATGATGGCTTCAGACTAGAGGAGTCATATCCACTGAAGTCTTCCCAGTAGGGGACAGAGCCAGAAGCACTGAGCTAGGGGGTAATAATTAGATTGTAAACTGAACAGCGGAGCAAAAGCATCAGAGGAAACTGAATGACTCCTGGAGACACCAGGTCTAAAAAGTGGCTGATGGACACACACAGAAGGATTCGGTCCAATGTGGTATCTGTCTTTTATAGTATATTTTGCACTCTTGAATCAGATTACTCCTGTTTACGTTCCAGGGAGGTTGTAACATGAGACCTACGAACAAGCATCTGACGGGAGGCTGGCTGAAGGTGATTGTGCAGAGAATGCGTGACTTAAGAGCCCTCTCTTCACGGCTTGCCTGTCTTCAAATCCATACGGATGTTTCATTCTTCTGCAAATCTTTAAGGCAGCAGTCGTATACACTTGGAAGCAGATTCCCATGAAGGGAAGGGAATTCTTGGG
>NW_015231141.1:0-757 GCF_001447785.1 Gekko japonicus | reverse complement strand
TTTTTAGATCAAGCAAATGAAAATATGGAATTTCTGGATATTGACTCCCAGTAAAATTAGTCTCCCAAGGACCACTTTTGTTCTGTGAATGAAAGGAGAAGAAACATAATTTGGCAGCATTGAGGAATCCTCAGTTTATATATAAAGAAAAAGGGATGGAATCATTATGGCAATCTGAGAAGAAAGTGTTCCCTTTGTACAGCTTCTCCTGTTAAACAAACGGGGAGCAAATCATAGCAGAAAGAACTGGGAATGATCTCATATGGGGTTGGCTCACCACAGAATCCCATGAAAGTCAGATGATAGGTGAAAAAAAATTATTTTATGTGCACAAAGGGGGGCGGGAAACCTTCTCCCTCTCCAAATTGAAGGATTCTTATCTGCCATTTTCACTATACTTGGTTCACACTGACAATGGGGATCAAGATCTGTCTCGATGTAGTAGCTTTCTGCCTTTCTGTAGAGTTTCTTTGAAGCTTATCAGGGATTTTTAATGAGAAGATCAGTCGTAGTAGACAAGTATCTGTGAAATATGGCTTTCTAAGTGCTGTCAGGCATTCTCTAAAAGGCAGCAGGGAGAGTGTTGGGCGTTCATTGTGTCTGATCATAACTGTGTGAGTTCCCAGATGATTCAGCAACATGCAAGAGATCCATTGCAAGGGTAGTCTAGCCATTACTGAATGTGAAAGGGTTTCTTGATGTTAGAACATTTGAAAACGATTGCTTTAATCTGAAGGAGAGGAATTTAAAAATATTC
>NW_015231140.1:0-757 GCF_001447785.1 Gekko japonicus | reverse complement strand
CTCTGAGTGGCAGAAGTTATCAGGTGGAGATCTTTCACATCACTTATTACCTCATCCTTTTAACTGGATAATCCGGGGATTGAACCAGAGATCTTCTGCATGGAAAACAGATGTTCTACCCACTGAGTCATCATGACCACACGTAATCAGATCTCCTTACATTTTCATATTCTGAATTGTATCAAAGCTATGGCCCCCCAACTGTTGTTAGTCCTCCTGGGTAAGAACAACTTTTTCCACAGTAGGGCAAAAGGCAGGTTGGAAAAGAGGACACCTAAATTAAAAATAGACAAACACACAAACAGTGAGTGGAAAAGATTTAACTCTCCTTACTCAGTGCTCCTCCAATTCAGACACCACCTGTCCCATCAGTTGCTTTTAAGTGAAGGAGGGAGGATGAGAGGATCTGATCATAGATCTCATGAATAATAGGTATTTTGACCCAAAATGGCTGTGAATATGAATTGAGGTTTAAAGAATTGCTTGTTTTAATCTATTATCCTCTCTGTGACAAATTTAGGCAAGGTGCTGTTCTCTCAGCCACAAACACTTATTTTTACTAATAGCAGCCTACAGATAGTGTGTGATGGCACCACTTTATAATTAACTCCTTGTGAAACCAGCACCAATTCATTAATTAAAAAAATAGGTATAGAAAACCAAGAGGGGCATCTTAGGTTAGGCCAACAATAATGCATCTCACTCTAGAGTTTATTTTAAAGACCCACAGTAGAACAAGAAATGAAAAGGGGGGGGG
>NW_015231139.1:0-757 GCF_001447785.1 Gekko japonicus | reverse complement strand
AGGGATAGCCTATTTGTATAACTGACTGTATGTTTCCTGGCAACAGTGTTTTTTTCGTAGTATCCTGGGTAATTAAAAGTTGAGCGGGGGGGGGGAGTTGGCAAGCAGGCACTGCAAGTCTGTACCTACCCCCCACTCCCGAAATTTGCTTTTCTCCCTTCCCCTCTAAAAGGGCTGCTTCTTGAAAGCCACATACTTTTCTCTCCCGCATTTCGGCTTTCAAACTGTTTTTTTCCCCGCTGCCCGCAAAGTATATAGCTAGTAGCCACCGGCGACCAAAAAGCCATTGATGCTCATGGAGAGAACATCTCCTCGCTCTCAGCGTCCATTCCCAGCATCACGTTTTGATATTCCCCGGTGGCTTTCAGGAGCAGTCCCAAAGTCTCCATGTTTTCTGGTGAGAAGAAGGTGATGCAATCTGTCGGCATTATGTTATTATAGATGGACTCTATTTATTCAAAGTAACTTATAATATTTATTATTCCTATACCATAAAAAATGCATTCTACCTAACGCTCGGAGGCTCTGCTGTCGGTTTCCTCTAATTTATTGCGCCAAAAAAATGGTTCGCTTGACTTTGAGAATACATTTTAACATTTATTTCCGATGAATAAAAAGCAGTATGAGCTTGCTTGGTGTTTTTAAAGCGTGACCCTATCCCCACCCCAACCAGGGCAAATCAGTTAAAACGAAAATGGCAGATGATCACCTCATGTCTTGCATGGATTGTGAGGCGATATGAACACACACACACACA
>NW_015231138.1:0-757 GCF_001447785.1 Gekko japonicus | reverse complement strand
CCACCATTCCTTAATAACAATCTAAAGGGTGAGGGATACAGATAGTTAGGGATACAGATGGAATGAATCCTCCAGACTAGAAAGAGAAGATAACTAGTTGTTCTGTTCTTGCTCATTTTTCATTCTTCCAAGACGGTTTGGATAATCAGATTAATCCGCTGGAAACTCATCGTCATCTTTTAGAATATCCCTCTTTCTCCCATCTTCTCTTAAAATCCCCTAGAAGATATTGTTAATCTGGACCCCCTGCTTGTTCAGTCACAGACTTCCCATTATGTAGGTAGGATGTTAAAAGCCACCTACCAAGGCCAATATTACCCCCCACTGCTAAAGAGAGGTCATAACTTAAAACATGTCTTACATTGGGAAATGTAAGAACTTTGAGGCTAGTCCTCCTGAGTCTTTATGGAAGAGGCAGAAAGGAGATCAAAGGAAGCAATTATAGCCTCTGGTGAAAAACAGAAAGAGAAGACAGTGAAGTGGAGGAACTACTTAGGACTAAAGCAACTCCAGAGCTCTGGGAGATGGTGTGAGGGAGTTATGTTTCTTCCAAATCTAAAATCAGCTGCCTTTTCTCATTGACTGCTATGCAGAAGGGCTGATGAAATCGTTTGGAGTTACTGTCATAATATCAGTGGCATAATTGCTTCAGCTACCTAGCTGTGCAGAAGAGGACGTAGAGAGTACATCAAAGATGTGCCTGCAGTATCCCTCATAGGAGAAGATTGCTAGGGGGCAGAGGCACCATTTTTTTTTT
>NW_015231137.1:0-757 GCF_001447785.1 Gekko japonicus | reverse complement strand
GTCCCCCACCTCCCACTTTGCTGTGGTCTTTCCTAAACCAGATTTGGTATAATCCTTTGGGATGAGGTAAGAAAACGCAGGAAAAAACTGCTGTGTGACTGCCCTGTTACCCCTGCAAATGCCTCTGCATTCACTTGAGGCAATGGAAGGAACTGAAAAAAAACCCCATCAGTGTGGATGCAGCCAAGGATTGTGCTATCTTATGTGCACTTGCAAAGAAAGTGTGTCCAGATGCTCACCCAGTGGTGCCTACCCCGACCCAGCAAGAGAGATCCATAAAAGGAAGCAAACCTCCGTGCATACAGCTGATGTGGATGCTCATCAGCCACTGCATGAGACTTGAGAGACACATCTTTAATTTGGATGAGAAAGGAAATTGTTTCTCACAACCATGACTAGAGTGATGCAAGTTCCTGTCACTTCAAGAACTCTGTAGGTTGGTTTCACTGATCCCCCTCTGCTAAGTCCCTTTTAACAGAAGGGAGTCACTGGATCCAACCCAACGAGGGCAGAACTACATGTTTAATAGAACAGGGAACTGCTGCCCCCCAAAGTCTGTATGCTTTGAAATGTGCAACTTCCATCCTCTGAGACGATGCAGAACAGATACTCTGGCTAATGGATCCAATGCCATAACTTTAATTTCCATTCCAGCAGAATCTAATTCCCAAGTTTTTAAGCATTCTGAACAATTTAAAATACCTTACATTTGATATTATTGCATTTGTGCCGGAGATTTAAACCATCTGATTCCCCC
>NW_015231136.1:0-814 GCF_001447785.1 Gekko japonicus | reverse complement strand
GTGGCCATTTTCTCCAGGTAGGCTGACCTCTTGCGCCTGGAGATTAGCTGTAATGGCAAGAGATCTCCAGCCCATCCCTGGAGGCTGGCAACCCTACATCAGTCACATGTTTCTTCCCTCTCTTGGGTGCAAACAGCATGTTATGCTGGAGATCTGCGATCAGGCTTAAAAAGTAGCCATGTGTGAATGTTTAATTCATTAACACACCAAATCAGATTAGCAAGGGGGGAAACCCAACTGAGTACAGATGTTTTTATGCTTTTATATCCTTTGCCGGCCAGCACCCAACAACTCTTCATCCTCCATTTAATAATAATAAATGGAAAGCCATTTGATTTAATAAATAATGCAGATATAGGTGTCAAAGCTGGGGGGGGGGACAGAGAATCTTGTTAAAACCGTGAAACAATGCATATAGCAATCAATATGCTATTTTGCAGTTCAGCAGTTCGAGACCTGAGTGTGCCGCATGACGGAGTGAGCTCCCGTCTCTAGTTCCAGCTCCTGCCAACCTAGCAGTTCGAAAGCAAGAAATTGCAAGTAGATAAATAGGTACCACTTCGGTGGGAAGGTAAAAGCGTTCCGTGCGCCTTGGTGTTCAGTCATGCCGGCCACATGACCACGGAAACGTCTTCGGACAGCGCTGGCTCTTCGGCTTTGAAACGGAGATGAGCACCGTAACCCTACAGTTGGACTCGACTGGCTTTCGAGCAAGGGAACCTTTACCTTTACCTTTTTATTTTGCTTAGTATTCATATTTCGGGGGTCCCCTCCAGTTAATGTACGGTTATGTGTATTTGTTGTGGAAATGAGT
>NW_015231135.1:0-757 GCF_001447785.1 Gekko japonicus | reverse complement strand
AGAGAGAGAGAGAGAGAGAGAATTTTATCACCCTCTCTTCCAATACCATTGCTCTGACTTGCCCCTTTAAACACTAAGGGGGTCACTCTCTTTTTGCACAATGCTAAGACCAAGATCCCAGCATCTCGCTCCACTTACACGAGAGACAAAACAGCAGAAAAGGACACTCAGCATAAAATGAAATCGGAGCAGGAATCTTAAATGTCACTAGGTAATAAACATGCAAAAAAGAAACTCTTATTAAACACGCATCGCTAACGTTTTAAAAGCCAGGCCTATTAAGGACTCCCTTGGTTCTCGGTAAGGTCAAGTGAGGGAACGGAGTGGGGTGTTTTTTTTCTTTTTTTAATGGGATGTTGATTAATTCCTAGACTGGAGAGTATAAAAAATGTCATTTAAGTCTAACTGGAGAAAACAGATCGCTGGAAGGACTTCTTGATTAGTGAAGACAGCGACGGTCAAGGGCTTATTTAGCAATGCTGCGTTCTTGAGGGTTTGATGGGTCCCAGGTTCAAGCGCGGCTGGTGCGCAGGTTCTCCGATGCGGAAGCTGTTTGTTCTCATCCAAATGTGTGGGGGCTGCGTAAAAACAATGCAGCGACGTGGGAGACGCCTCCTTTTGTTTTCGATGTTTCCACTGTACATTTTACTGGCGTTTTCTACACGGTTTTAACAGACAGCCGTTTAAATAGTATTATTCCACCACCACCCCCAACAATATTCCCTCATTCTTGCTTAGGGATGCCAGCCTCCAGGTG
>NW_015231134.1:0-757 GCF_001447785.1 Gekko japonicus | reverse complement strand
TCCATAGCTTAGAGGGAGCATTGGCCATCCCTATATTCTCTGGTAACAAACTCCAGATTTTAATCACTTGTGGTGTAAAGAAGTCTTTCCTTCTGTTCGTTGCTTTGTATTATTATGTACAACTGCTTCTGTATGGGAGAAAGTCAAGAGTGACATTCCGGGATGTAGCTGCCGTTGTGATGGTGGCTAAATTTGCCCCTAGTGATCTTCAGCTATTGAGAATGAAAGCTGCTTTTATGCGCATAACCCCATCCTTGGTTCTGTTCTCTCAGGCCTCCTAGGGTATGATGGGATGTCTGGAACCAGCTTCGAGACAGAGGTTGCGTGTCACTTCTGATCCACATGTCTGTGACATGCATCTGCCTTTGTACCCAGGGGACCCAGACTCAAGTCCCTGCCTTGACACAGAATGGCTGGGCAACCTGGGGGCAAGAGGCTCGTCCGCGACTTCAGTTTTTCATGAAGACGGATGAGAAAAGAGGCCCATCGCGCATTCGGTGTGCTGAAAGGGATGTGGAAGTCATGATGCATTCATCCCCGAAGGAAGGCTCCGTCCTTTCCCCCTCCCTACCGTTGAAAAGATATTTTAGCAGAAACAAATGTAGTCACTTATGCCTCTCCACTGTGGGGGAGGGGAGGCTTTTGACTTGTTGCAGAGATCCCTAATGCTTTGCCGCAACCCGGAGGAATTTAAGAGCACCTAAAAGCCTGGCGCTTTGGCTGGACTCAGTTGTGCAAGGTAAAAAGCAAGGTAAAA
>NW_015231133.1:0-757 GCF_001447785.1 Gekko japonicus | reverse complement strand
CAAAGTGTTTCTGTGGAGTATATCAGCAGTTCAAGATTTTAAAAAAACCACAACCTGCAAAACAATACTGGCTTTCATGCATGGCTGATTTTTATGATCACGATATTTTGCATACAAAATTGTCACGGCGTTTCATTCATGAAGGCTGCTGCATAAATCCTGCAGAATTTTGTTTTACCAATAAGGATAATCTTTACCTTAGCAGGGCCTGCCCAAGAGTCTTTGGCACCCTAGGGAAACTGTGACTTTGGCACCCCTCCCGCTTTCCACAGAGAAAAAGTGAGAAATACAGAATGGGCCAGTCACTGTCTCTCAGAGTAACCTACCTCATCAGATTGTTGTGAGGATAAAATGGAGGGAAAGGATTATGCATGCTGGGTTGTGGTTTCCCTTCTTGCCTTCCTTCATTTGTCCTTATATTCCCTTCTTTTAAGCCATTCTTTTGATTGCCTGTCCCCTACAAAAGCAATCCATGGAGATGAATTTGATAATTTATCTGAATCCGAGATTGTCCTTCCCCACCTTCTAGCTCAGGGCCTCTTGGATGGGGTGGCAGATGATTGGGGCTTCCTGAACAGAAAAGTGCACTGGCCTTCTTCTTCACTGTGAATTGGATCCAGGTAGGTGGGCAGCTATTCTTGGACTCCTATTATGGCAGAATTGGAGTAGGAAGGGAAAGACTCCAGTGCTTCTTAGCTAGGAACTCAATGGTGAGAGGTAGAGTGAGGGAGGAAAGGGACTTTGGCAGATTGTCAAA
>NW_015231132.1:0-757 GCF_001447785.1 Gekko japonicus | reverse complement strand
ATCAGATACAGGTGATAAAATTCATTAATTACCTACTCATAACATCTAATTCACAGTAAACCTCTATAGGTGATCCTGTTAATTTGAATAAAGCCGATCAGCATTACAAGGCCAGAACTACTGTCCTCAAAACAGACTTCAGTGCTGTTTCATTACATGGTTTTATATCGTGTGATATGCCTTGAATCTCAGCAAGAAAGGTGGGCTAGAAAGACAGTAAATAAATAATATTGCAAAAGACAGAAAACTGGAAATTCTTAGGAAGCTGAATGTTGTACCTGGTCCCACATCCTGTACTTTTGCTGCGCTCTTACAGAATTTCGAAATAGACAGTTCTGACCTTAGTTTCCCACAAACTGAAAACCTAGAGTAAGAAACCGTTTCTATATTTCGTCCTTGTCCTTTTTTAATATCCTGTTGCCGTATTGCTGAGCATCACACTTGTATATATGTCATTCAGTTACACGTTAAATGGTTGATAAATGGTAAGCCTTCACCATAGAGTTTTCAGCCATTCCTAGAGCAGTGGGTTTTCCCTGACTTAACGCCTTTGCCCGACTCCTACTGGTTGCCAGCTGCTGACTGGCAACCCTCTGTAATCCTTCCCGCAGTTCTGTCTGATTAAGCCCCTTTAGACTCTTGTGGGTAGGACTGTAGCTGGGATCTGTCCTTTCAGTTTGTGCATCCAGTCTATTCTGACCTAACGTTACCCTTCTCAGATACTCATGTGCTCCTCCTTCCATGGAGCTCTGCAGGG
>NW_015231131.1:0-757 GCF_001447785.1 Gekko japonicus | reverse complement strand
ACCCTGGAGGTCCCTTCCCACTCTTATGATTCTCTGTATCTTCTCTCTACAATAATCAAAGTAACTTAAACTTACTGTTTCACTCAACAAAATGTCAAACAGTCAATTAAGTATAGCAGAAAGGCATAAAGCAACTTATGCCAGCGTAAAATATCCCCAACCCTTCCTGCTAACATCTCCATTTCTAGCGCTTTGGCAAGACCTGGCACGGGTTACAAAACACAGCGAACAACCAATGTTAAACAAAGATTTGTTGCTGACTCTAGCCGGATCTAAAATCTGTTTTTAACACCAGCTTTGTGTACTGCCTTGCTTCTGAAGAGGTAAGGGGCCGAAAAGGAGAGGAAGGAAATGACGGAACTGCTGTCCCTTATCCCACATGCCAAGAGACATGGCGTAAAAGCCCCCAGCAGTCCCTCAGAAGTCAGAATCTGCGTGCAGAAGGAATGATCTTGGAATCAAATAAAGCCTGTCCTCTCCTTTAGCCACTGCCGTAAGGAAGTCATCTTTCGTGACCTGGGAGCTCAGAAGGACCGTCTCTCCCTATTTGTGCTCCTCGCAGTGGTCCATGCCAGCTGTTCCTTCCTACCAGGTGATGTACATTCTTAAGTTCACCCACTGGCTTTGCCCATCGTTGCCCCCATCTTGTGGGACAGGATGCCAGCAGAGGTGGCAGGGAGCCTTTACTTGCAGCCTTCAGGAAGGTCCATAGGGCAGTGCTCTTTCAAAGGGCTTTTCTACTGAATTCAGTCTACGG
>NW_015231130.1:0-757 GCF_001447785.1 Gekko japonicus | reverse complement strand
CTTTGTTAAGCGCACGACTTAACAGGAAAGATATTCCTCCCTTGACTTGGCCTTCATGTACATACGGTTCTCCATCTCTTCGCTGGTTTTCTTATGAGTATGAGTTAGTCCAGCTTTCCTCATTGCTTCTTCGATCTGGCTAACCAACTTCCTCCTCAAGCTGCCGCTGCGCCATTCTCCGTCCTCCATCCCGGCGGCTCCTCGACCCAGCCTCTGCTCCAGCCGCCGCTACCGTCCGGACTTCGCACCCTGAATGGGATCGGACGACTCTTCCGGCAACCAGATGTGACGACTGAGTGCGACCCGTCGAGCCCTCCCCCTCAGAGAAACCGGGGCATGCTGGTAAATGTAGTTCCGAGTCGGTGACTGGCTAGCAAGTCCCGAGAGCAAGCTTTAGGGCTCCGCTCTTTCTCTCCGAGACAGCGGCATTCTCTTCGGTGTCATCTTGCTTTGCGGAACGGAAGGCTATTCCGGTGTTTCTTTTTTTATATATAACACAATATATTATGACATATAACAGGTTCTACATCATGTTAGATAATAGGCATTTTTAGTTATCCGCAGCCTCGAATAATTATGAATCCTCAAAATATCATGAATAGTTTTTCACATTGCCTTTTTATAAGCATTAACCTGCATATTGTCCCGTTATATTTCATTTGGACTAGAGAGCCATAACTCACCTATTACCACAGCAGAACGGGAGAAACATCCACACGGGTGGAATTCCGGGACGTACTAAAACTAAGGACAAGCG
>NW_015231129.1:0-757 GCF_001447785.1 Gekko japonicus | reverse complement strand
CTCCCCAAATCCTGCCTTCCCCAGGCTCCTCCTCCCCAAATCTACAGGTGTTTCCCAACCAAGAGCTGACAACCCTATGAGGTCAGTTCCTGGTTTTGATCTGCAGCCAGAACTATGCCTTACACTAGGGCTGGAGACCGAAGATCAGTGGGTAGAAGGTATTCCTTTGTTGACCAGTCAAAAACAGAAGGCTTGGTTCCTAGAATTTATATTGGGATTCATATTACTTTCCACCCTTCCAACCATGGAAATTAATATGACACACCCTTGTTGCCTTCTGGGTCTGAAATAGGCTCTAATGCCTGAACGAACATAGTCCCAGGTAGCTTAGTGGGCTCAACTCCTGCCTCAGGTGGAAAAGTCCTTGGATCAAGCCCAGGGGTCCTTCACAATGCAATAACATTACAGAGCACTCTATGCTAGACTTGCCAGGTTGTCCACCATGGTGGACAGCCTCCTGGCCCCACTGGCTCACCTCTACTGTACCCATTCCCACAGCAGGAGCAAATGGAGAGGGAAATGGATGATGTCGCAGCTCAGCAACATCACTTCCAGTTGCGACATCCATGACCCGCCATTTACCATAGAGACTGGGGAAATTCCTTGGCCATGTGAAACAGTGATGGCACTTCTAGATCTACCCAGAAGTGGATGTCACTGAATCATATGGACCTAACTTCCCCATCCCCCGTCCCCAGATGCTCCTGGGATTGTCAGGTGCAGCCCGGCAGCCCTATATCCCTGTTGCCGACTTCAA
>NW_015231128.1:0-757 GCF_001447785.1 Gekko japonicus | reverse complement strand
CTTTTAAAGGGCAGGTCCTCATAGAAGCACCACCATCCTTCGTTACCTAGTGTTTAGCTCAGAGCACTAACCAGAAAACACATTGTTTGCTTGGCAGGATATCTAATTGGCTGAAGGGCACCAATGAGGTACATTCCTAAGACACTTATTACTGCTGGTATGGTCTTGAACTCCTTTTTGTTATATTTTCCAATGCAAGTTTTATCATTGTAGACAATAGTAGCCAAAGGTAGTTTTCAGCTGTGTGGTGGTGCTGGTCTTACTTTCTGTTTCCATGGCCAGCTCTCAAAACTCTTCTATGCCTGTGTTCAGCTGCTAGATGATATTAACCAGCATGGAAGCTTCTTATTACCTCTGGTGTCAAGACCTCTCCAGTCAAGGGATGAGAAGGAATAGAGCTCACGTCAGGGCCATTTGAGTTGTGATCTTCTACAATGTGCTGTCCTTGGAGACTTGGTCTCAGAGGCCATGTACCGACAGTACAAATACCTTCACTCTGTCTTTAAAATGTAGCTGATGTGGTTTTCACAGTGTTCTTCTGAGGATGGAGTCTTCCCCTCATGGTTTCTCCCTCATGCCAAACAGCCCACTTTGAAAGTGTAAGCCTCAGGGAAGAGAGGGCTTGTTGAGACACAAGTATTAAACCAAAAAGTAGGTCTCTGATTTATATTTTTGTATTCATATCCTGCTTTTCTCCTTGATTAGGGACTGAAAGCAGCTTTGCACATAATTCCCCCTCCTCCACTTAATCCTGACA
>NW_015231127.1:0-757 GCF_001447785.1 Gekko japonicus | reverse complement strand
GGAGGCATTCCCGACGAGAAACTTATTACTATGGCAACATTCTCGGCTGAGAAACCGGCTAAGGAAACAGAATTTACTTGACAGTTGTTTAATGCAATTCGGGGCCAGGAGAGAAGGAGGGAATTAAAATGCACAAATGCAAAATGGTGCCGGTGATTCAAGGTGGCACAACATAGATGGGGAAGGGGACGCCATCGCCGCACGGCGACCCCCTTTTCGGGAGGCTCAGTAATTGCAAGGCAGGACTGAGAGAGCACACGATGTCAAGACATATATTAACATTTCCAGCTAATCTTCAAACAAATATTAAGACGGCACCTGCTTTAAGAGAGAAAGGCAGATTACAGCTTCTCCCGTGGCTTTAAGCCCCACCAGCTGTCCTAGAGATGGCTATAAATGGGTTGTTTTTAATACTAATACCACCACCTGCAGTAGTGCTGCAGCTACTTCTCAGTCTTAATGGCACTTTAAACAAGACTCTGGTAATCTATGTTTCAACAAAGTGGGAAGACGAGGGAAAAAAGGAAAGACAAATTTAGCAAAAATGCCAGAGACTGGGAGGTAAGGCTTCCAAGTCCCACCTGGCAACAGGCAAGGAAGGGGGGAGACCTACTAGGAGTAGCAGGGAGGCCCATCCGACATACAGTGACATCTGTACGTCACTGCCCATGTGACCAAGAAGTGATGTCATCACAGCCGGGACATTGGGGTGACACTCATTTGGGCACAAACTCTATGGTAAATCTGGCTTCTACCA
>NW_015231126.1:0-757 GCF_001447785.1 Gekko japonicus | reverse complement strand
GTGACTCAGGAATACTTTCTGTCATCTGCCTGAATTCTGATGAAGAGGATTCCTTGAGTGAAAGGTACAGTCTCTCAGAATTTTATCCCGATTGGTCGGAGTGGGGGAAGTTACAACAGAAATCTGTTTCTCACTTAAACTAATGGAAATGAATACAAAGAACCAAATGCACATAATAATTACAATAAAGATTTTTTTAAAAAAACCCTAAAACAAACATAACATTGAAAAACCGAAGAAGTTCAACTATGCTTACAAATTTGAGTGAGGCATCAAATATTGCTCCCAGGTTCACAGTGTGTGTGTCAAAAGACTCTCAGTAGCACAGGCAGCAATAGTTAGGTCAAAAGTCCTTCCTCAGAGATATGAAATTATAAAACCCAGAAGTATTGTGGTTTAAAATTGACTTTTGCCAGTGGAATTGTGTGTTGGGATCTTCTGAGAAGAAAAGAGATATGAACCTGCGCAGCATTCGTCTGTGCAGAAACAGAGAAAACAATTGCATGAAATATTGGCCTGCCTAATAAATTTTTTGAAATGTGTAGTATTTCCTCCTCTGCAGTGATCCTCTCCCAAAGCTTTTATTATCTGGAATGTTTCTTCCAGTCAGGAATAAGAGTTTGTCCATCCCACTCAACCCTTACGACTCTCTGAAGTTTCTGGTATTGCCATTTGCTGACATCCCAAATGCTCATCCATGGATCTGTTATTTTGTATGAGTTGGTGTATCTGTACGTGTATGGTGGTGGTGGTGGGG
>NW_015231125.1:0-757 GCF_001447785.1 Gekko japonicus | reverse complement strand
CCCCACTGTAGTGTACAGTTTCTCTCTCCAGTCAAAATGGCAGAGTCTGGTAGCATCTTAAAGACTAATGGATTAAGAGCCTAAAGTGGCAAGAGCTTTTGTGAGCCAGAATCCACTTTGTCAGATGTATGAAGTGTTAACATTCAGTTGGCAGAGATGTATATATCCAAAGCTGCAAAAGAAGACTGATAGATGATGTAATACATATTGGATTACACTGCAGAGCATAAATGAAAACAAGAGCCAATCAAATGTGTAAATGACTATCAGAGTGGTGTGGACTACTTCCCCACTCATGAATTGGCAAAGTATGATGAATCTGAACAGTGTACTTAAATCAGGCATGATAGACACTTGCTTTTTTAAAGAGAGCTAACTACTCAAAGTCCCTGTTGAGTCCAAGTTTGGTTGTTGCATATAAATTCCATCTCAGCAGCATCTCTCTGGATTCTCCCTTCGAAGCTTTTCTGCCACAGTGCTTTAAGCACTGATGCACCAGACCCCTCTGGAATTTCTCTCCAACATGTCCTAATTTTTCTCCTATTAAACCCTGTTTTATTTAAATTCCCTTAGACTCTTTATGATTTTGGTTATTTTATTTTTAAGGGCATGGTTGAGAAGTGGTTATTGCAAGTGGAAGAAATGATGTTGTCCAGCATCAGACAAGTTATAGAAGATGGCATTGGAGGGTATATTGAGGTAATAGTGACGTACTTGTTCTTCAAGATGAACTTAGCCCTGTGAAGTCATTGCATAC
>NW_015231124.1:0-757 GCF_001447785.1 Gekko japonicus | reverse complement strand
CCGCCCCCCCCCGCCACAGCTGCGCCAGGCAAAGTCCTGGCCCCGCAGACCGACTGGCTTCCTTCATCCATCATAACTGCCAATTACGGCTCCCCTGTTTTGAGACAGGCCCCTTAAAGGGCTTCTCCGTTGCACTCAGGGGAGAGGCGCGAAGCCAGGCCCTGCTTACTTTGCAGCTCCAAATCCCTTTCAAGCTGACCCGCTGCCCCATCCGTTCCCCAAGAAAACAAAAAAAATGCCACCGCTATATTTAGGCAGCTGACAGAAAAGGAAGGGCACATCTGGGTGTGATTAAAACGGCCCTCTTTGGGAACGGCCTTCGCCAGCAAGCTACCTAGACAAAGACCGGGATCGCCATGGAGAGACCGGATGGCCCGTTCGCTTGAAGTCACCTGCAGGGCACCCTGGGCACGGTGAAGGGCAACCAACGGCCAGTCCTTGCAGGACTTTGCAGGGGTGTCAGAGAGATGTGGTGCTGGAGGAGTGCTGGTAGCCTGTGGGGGGAAGGAATTCGGGTGGTCTCCAAAGGCCAGCGTGAATCACCGGAGCTGCTTTTGTGACTCAGTCTCCCTGTCCAGCCGGCAACATGAATTGCAGAGCATGCACAAGACTGTGAGGTCTGGGAAAACGTGGCTAAGAAAGCAAGAGCAGATGTCTTTGAGGGCCGTTCAGTCGGAGCTCAGGGTCAGACGGCCGAAGCGCGTCAGTTGCACAGTCATGACAGATCTGTGAGTCAGGGCCAGTGTTCCCTCTAAGC
>NW_015231123.1:0-757 GCF_001447785.1 Gekko japonicus | reverse complement strand
CAGTGGGACATCAAATTCCTTTGCGGGGAAATCAAACCATCATTGCCATGTCTCTGCCTATGAAAAATCCTTTCCCATCAAGCCTGTTAGCAGTCCGTCGTGGAGCACGCCGTGCCGTCGAAGCATGCTGAGTCCCAAGAAGTCCCAGAGGAGGTTCATCAGTACGGCAGAAGAGGTGAACGAAAGAGATTTGCGCTGCTTATGCCAGAAGACGCTTTTCTTGAGTGGGGAAGGTCTCCAAACGCCAGCCTCTTTCACAAATCGTCTGTGTTACAGCACACTGTGTGGTGATGGTTAAACCTCTAGCAGTGATTGTGTCAGGTAGCATGGTGTCACAAAAGGGTAGAATGGTTTGTTGGGATCTCTAGCTATCGTTGGGTGAGTTGCTCTGCTTCTGCAGTCAGGGCATGTAGAAGGCACAGGGAAGTACTGATGGAGGTGGGGTCCTAAAGAAAAGAGAACCGGGAAAGGGGAATACAACCAAGAAATGTTGGAGGTGGAGAGGTGGAAAGGTTCAGGAAAAGAGAGCAGAAAAGAGAGGTGCACCAATGAACTGCTAGAATGAGAAGTGCCAAAGTTGCATATTGATCTGAAGCAACCAGCCAGATCTTCGGCTGCATATTTCTGCCTGCAATAGATCTGGATTTGTAATGGGCATGCTGTGGGCAAGTGGTTCAGGTCGCTGACGTCCTTTATACTGGGCTGGTTTGAGAATGCTGGGAGCTGATGCAGGCAGCACTTGGCGTGGTTCTGTAAC
>NW_015231122.1:0-757 GCF_001447785.1 Gekko japonicus | reverse complement strand
ATCCATATCATTGACGCTGCAAGATAGTACACTTGCCAATTGGGCAATGCAAAGCCTCCTCTTTTTTTACTGTCCTGTAAATCTTTCGTTTTTATTCTCGGCTTTTTGGACTGCCATATAAATTGCTTACTGTTTTCTCTAGCTCTTTAAAAAACTTATAATTTTTGAGTATTGATAGGTTTTGTGCGAAAAAAAGGAATCTTGGCAGGATGGAAATGAACCCTGATTGATCAGGTTGTATGTATCTTGCTGCAATGTGATTTAGTCTGGTAGCCAAAATTGAGGTCAATATTATATAGTGATTGGACAGTTTTATTTATCAGAGATCAATTTAACTCTAGAGTTAATCCATATAACCCTGGGGCACTGTTTTTGAGTTTCTTAATTGCAATAAGGACTTCTGTAAAGTTATAGTTGCATCCAGTTAATCCTTATCTTCTTTAAGTATATTTAACTTAACCAAGAAGGAATCAATATCCTCCTTATTTGGGTCATCAGAAGTGTGTAACTTCTGATAGAACTGAACAAATTTATCCATAATTTTTTCTGATCATGTTTCTAATGACCCATCTTTCTTTTTAATAGATAGTATTGAACTCCTAGTTCTTCATTTATTTACTCTTGCCACTGATTTACCTGTCTCATTTCAAAGGCTGAAAGACAACCCAATCATTTACTTCCTTTGTCTCAAATCCTTATCACAAAATACTGTACACGTTATCAATCAGTCAATCAGTCCTTTATTGGCATATAAAAT
>NW_015231121.1:0-757 GCF_001447785.1 Gekko japonicus | reverse complement strand
CTTTTTCTACGAAATGACCCCTGCTCCGACGTATAAGCCCATGGACACCATGGTGGAATTCAAAGATTGCCTAGTGTTTGCAAGGGGAGGCAGCAGAGTTTCCAGATTGAGGGTTTCCCGTCCTCCGTTCCTTTCCCAGTCTGGGAGTCCTCCCTACAACTCCATCTCATTTTCACCGGAAGAATATCGGCTTTGCACACCATTAGATACTGCACTCTCATTTGCAACTAGATTTTCCGTGTGGACGGGCAGATCTGGGAGTCGAACAACAGCTATAATTCAAAGACTGTGTAAATATCCAGCAGGGCGTATCTATCGCCTCTTGCCTGGGGCACTTCACAAAAGGCACCGGTTGGATCCGGACCCGGTCATTGCACACGCGCCAGCATCTCACGGCCTTTAATGCTTCAGGAGTCCTTTTTTCCCCTCTCTTCTTTAACACATGTTCCAGCCTTCCCTCCTTCCTTCCAGTTGAGGTCAGAGAAATTCTAAAATTAAATCCGGCGCTGGAACATGTGGCTGTGCACGCTGACAGATCACCACAAAGCAAAGCAGTCATGACGGGACCATAAATACAAAGACAACGCGGTGCGTTGGAGGTGTGCGTTCTGCTGATGTACAGGAGGGCAGCGAAACATTGCACCCAAAGAATATCGGTGGCAGTACCATACCAGCAATGCGAGATTCCGTCGCTTGCTGTGTTTTATCAGTGGGGCACGTTGGGGAGGGAGAGGGAGGAAGAAGGCACAAAGGCAAG
>NW_015231120.1:0-757 GCF_001447785.1 Gekko japonicus | reverse complement strand
GGGATCACTAATCTTTCACAAACACACTGAACAGTGCTGTCAAGAAAGACCAGGGTGATGTTATCATGGGAAGCCAGGTGGGAACAGACCCACCCCCACACAGAAACTCCACACACGCACATTTCTAAAGAGCTATTTTTGTGAGGCAAAAAGCCAGAAGTGGCTGGAACATCTTGGGCAGGATCTGATCACCACCCTCCCCATGCCATGTCCTGCGACAGCAACCGATTTTATTAAACGTCACAGTTGTGGATTATTTTCACTGTTTGCTCTTGAGGCCTTCTTCCGTAGGCATTATAAAATCTTATAAATATTTGATGAAGCTTGCAGCTGTCTACCTTCTTGTTTCATGTCAGGCCTACAAAATGCACCCAAGCCTGTCCAACAGGAGAGTTCTACGTTTCTGTAGAAGCACAGGGGACCAATTATTTGTAACTCAAGTTTTTGTTATATGGAAGATACTGTTTGGTAAACCTTGCTGCCCTGTAGCCTCCAAGAACATAATTATCCTGGCTTGTGGTACTGATGTCACTGACTGAGAAAAAATAAACATTTTTTAAAAAAACCACTGAATTTACAAGACGCTACTGAGGAAGTGAGTTAAAACAAAGATGTTTCTGTCAGATTTTGAACTGAGACATTACTTTAAACTGGCTTGGTCAACCCTGATCGATGCACGCTTCCACCCCATCACTGTTTCCAAGCGGATTTCTGTCTGCCTTTTCCAGGCCAGAAGGTCCCCCCAGCCTGGAAGAAG
>NW_015231119.1:0-757 GCF_001447785.1 Gekko japonicus | reverse complement strand
CAAGAAAACCCAGTGCCAACCGGCAGATCTGTGTTAATTCAGCCACTGTTCTTTAAAATGTGCATATTTTCAACTCCTCTGTACAGCTTCAAACAGGAACGCTTTTACTGCTACTGAGCAGAAGGTCAAAAGCTACACAGTGCCCTGATTAGGAACCCGGCCTTCTTGCATGTTGCAATAGGCTAACATCTAAACAAGCGCAAGTACAAACAAAGATGACGAAAACCCCAAGGGTTTCAAAATCAAAGAGGGATGTCACAGAATGCACCTCCTGCCTGAACACAGCTCACCTGATGATATCGCATTTCCACTGCTCCCCTTCTGGGCAGAAACTGCTCACGCCCTCCCGGTACAGAAGCGCCCGCTGCTCGGTCAACGCCCACACGACATTATTTCTGGCAGCAACCTGCGAGAGCGGATACGGACAGTCCACCTTAACGGCTCTGGCACAGGGGCGATCGACACTCAGGCCTTGAAGGAAAACAGAGTGGCAAGTTTGACCAATCGCAATTAATTGCATCAATGAAGGTTTTCTAAATTTAAAATCTACTTGTTTTCAGGTTCACTTTCCTCTGCTAACCCATATTTATCTAAGCTTTCACTGAGAAAGAAAGTGGGCTACCCTTTCACAACACACTCCCTTAAACACATCACCTTGGTGTCTTCCGATAACACTGGGTTGGTTGCAAATATCAACAATTGTTTCACGAGCGTTTGTTTCTTTTTTCCTGCACCACACTCAAAATCCTTGACCATT
>NW_015231118.1:0-757 GCF_001447785.1 Gekko japonicus | reverse complement strand
CCGTCGTTTTTCCTGCCCTGTGGCAGGGAGCTCTGAAGACTTTTTAAAACTGAAGTGTCTTTTGTATGACCTTAGGACTCAACAGGAAGCTCTAAAATTTTGAGTTATCTTTTGTGTCTTTATCTAAATCATCTGGACCTTTAAATCTTGAGGGCAGCCAGATTAGATGGGTAGGCATGGTGGGTAAACAGATTGTTCTAAAGACTTGGAAAGTTCCCGTACATGCAAATTATTGGCGACTGAGCCAGAGAAAGTTTAGATTTAGCATCCAAGAAATGGGTAACGTACACAGAAGAAGGGCATATGCACACGGAAGCTCATACCTTGAATAAAACTTTGTCTTAAAGGTGCCACTGAACTCAAACTTTGTTATATACAGAAGAAGTATGACAAGATGCATATAACATATGGAATGCTAATATAAGTATGTTTCAATTGTAATAGTGGTGGTACTTAATATTTCTCCTAACTTGAGGGTTTCTCTGTCTGCTCAAGTCCCTTATATTTATTTTGCTATACTGATTATTATCCTTCCACCCCATTCCTTTCTCGCCTTTTTTACTTACCTGTGTTGGAGGATAAAGACAGTTTCTTCAGGATCTTCACAGGAATGACACTTGATGGGGTTATAACAACAAAGGAGCAACTGTTAACTTTTTCTTAAAAGCCCATAGCTAGTCAGTGAATATTTGGACCAATGTATATTTGGACCAATGTATACGTATATTTCTTCTTCTTCTTTTTTTAAAAAATGTAG
>NW_015231117.1:0-757 GCF_001447785.1 Gekko japonicus | reverse complement strand
AAAAAAGGGTAAGATTCTTTTTAGAAATTTAGCCTAGGGGAGAAGGGGTACTGAAGGATATTATGGGAGCATTTGCCCCATCAGCTGGTCTGGGAATGTTGAACATGAAAAATATTTAAAGGACTTTTCAAGTGGTTATAACAACTCTTGAATGGGGGTAAACTACAAATGCTGATTGTGTGTGTTATATGTTGATTTTAATAAGCTCTTAGAAAAGAATATCGCAACAGCTATTAATAGTGATTGAATAGAACTCTTCAGACATATTTATTGAAAAGCACATTCCTCTCTGCATGGCAGCAATGTATTATCAGGACCAGAGAGACAGACAAGACACAGACGAGATGCATTCAGACCCAATGTTTAGATGCAGTTCTAATACGTTAAGGGTGGGGGTTGGTGTGTATGGAGAGAGGGCCTTTGAACTGGAGCAGACGGGGGGTTAACATTTCGGCATCCTGGACAACAGGTATGGCAGTGGGACCTGGATGGATCAGATCAGGAGACAGGAACCCAGACACCCACCCCTAAAGAACCTGCTCCAAGCCAAGGGGGGTCCTGGTTGCCACATCACATAACTGCTGGGTCTCAGCATCTCTGCTGTTGAATGCCAGACAGTTGATGAGTAAAACCTATGACACAGGACTTAATAACTGATGGCTACTACAACATGGCATGTACCAAGAGGAGCTGGACAGAAGGGTTCTGTTTCTTATAACGTTACTTGCCAGGTTTCTAGATTCAGCGCCAAGCAAGA
>NW_015231116.1:0-757 GCF_001447785.1 Gekko japonicus | reverse complement strand
TGTCTTATGAAGAGAGATCCTGATAATTCCTACATTATGTACAATCTCACAGTTTGCAATATATTGTTTGTCACTGTTAGAAACAGGCCCTTTTAAAATGAAGAAGCAATAAAGGCATCACACAAAAAGCTTTGTCTGTTAGAACAGACCGTAGAAACCAAAAACACCCATACAAAAAAGCAAGTAGCAATCTTTCAGTAATTTAAAAGCTACATAATAATCTTTAGAACTAGTGGATAGAGGAAATTGGCCTGGGTTGGGATTGGGGGGAGAAGGAGGATGTAATTTGTGAAATCATTGCCATGTGCTCTTGTTCTTGCATTTGCTTCAATTGTGTATTTATTTGCCATGCCCATTACCACTGCAGTGGCAATCACAAAGTGGAAATGCTTTCCATCTATCATCCTGATTCTAACAAGAAAAGGAAGCAAACAATTTTAGTTACAGTGCATTAATGCTCATTACTCTCCTAATGAAGATTTGTGTTGCTTTTTCAAGAACCTTGAAGCTAATTTGTAACTTATTTGTGGCACTTCAAAGCCATTCCGGAGTTGTGTTCCTTGAATTCTGCTCCCTATGAACTGATTACACATGTGGCATCCCTTAAATGCACAAATGGCCCCACATCTGAACCCACCATATATTTAGGGTAAGTGGTAGGTGTTACATGGAAACAGCATATGTAGATCTCTATGTGCATATAGCCAATTGGCATCACAGATGGCACGAAAACTGTACTGGCCATGTTGTGTGGGCA
>NW_015231115.1:0-757 GCF_001447785.1 Gekko japonicus | reverse complement strand
TGATGTTCTGAACAAGAATCCACACCCTTGATGGTCATTACAACGGTAAACACATTGTGGCTGTATTCTGTTCTGCCTCCCTCGGCACACTCCAAACGACACCAGAACGGTCCCGTTAATTCCCTGGGAGGATGTGAGACCTGCTCTTCTCTTTCTCCCCACGACAGCCAAGCTGAGGTTCCAGCAGCAAATTCAGCTGATCCGCAACCTTCCGAAGCAGCAGCCGGAGAGGAGCACTCTTGAACTCCTGGTGCCTCGACTCTCCGCCAACCTGGGGCAGGATCCGCACAGCGCCCAGGGCAGCGACAGCTCCGTGCCTTCCCCCCAAAGCGACGAGCCGCCGTTCACGGGCAGCAGAGAAGACCTGAGCCAGGCCCCGTTTTGTTCTCAGCCTCAGGCTGGTGCCGAAGACCAGCGGAGGGGCGGTTCTCCCGACGAGGGCCCTGGCCAGCTGCCTCGGGGGCCCGCAATCCCCACCGGGTCTTCCAGCAAACCCGTCTTCCTGGAGCTCATCTCTTCTGTGCCGGCTGACAGCGAAGGGGCTTTAGCCAGTCCCCGGGGCTCAGCTCTTTTGTCCCCCAGGCCTTTTGGGGCCCCGAGGCCTTGGTCCCCCTTTAAATTCAGAGGGAACCCCGAAATTCCAGAGGGCGGAGAGAAGCACTGAACGGAATCACTTCTCCTGCCCGTTCTGAGATTTCTCTGTTTCTCCAAGCCCTACAAGAAGCTTCCGTCATAAGGCAAACTTTCTGTTCGTGTC
>NW_015231114.1:0-757 GCF_001447785.1 Gekko japonicus | reverse complement strand
GGTGGTGGAAAGTGCTGTCAAGTGGCAACAAACTCATGTTGACCCCATACTCCCAAACCAAAATCTGGGAACCACCAATGGAAAATGGATAAGCATATTCCAGAGGGAACATCTATCAGGTGAATGCCTTGGTTCATTTAACTGATCCTGCCTCTGAGCCAAGTTCTGATGGTACAGAATCAAGTCTGTGATTGCAAGTGATCACAGACAACTCTTGGGCTATTTCAGCTTTACAAAATTAAAGTGTTTATAGTGCATCTATGTTACATGTGCACTGAGCAATATTCTTTGAGCTATATTGTTTTTATTGCCCTAGTAGGACATTTATGTTAAGGTGTTTACACTGTATTTGTAGCAACAGCTGTTTTTATTGTTGCTTCATCTGCTTCTATTAGTTTTATTGGATTCCCCCCTCCCTCACTTTATCTTTGCTGCAGACTGCTAAAAATAATATTCATGGGTGATTTATTTTTTTAAATAGGCTTTAACTGTGCTTTTGCAAGAGATGTGTGTAATTTGTATTAAAATTTAATCAATCCAGGACCCGCATATTTAGTGGGGTTTATCAGTTATAATCCTGCAGTTGAATACAAACAAGGAAAATGTGTGGCATCAACCCAAAACATTGTGTGGCATCTACCCAAAACATTGTCAAAAAGTTATTCTCCGATTTCTTCGTTTCTCTTTCCATTCACAGAAATATTTGCACTGCATTTGGTAACAACTCCAATGTGATACATTCCACCATGTGCCTAAG
>NW_015231113.1:0-757 GCF_001447785.1 Gekko japonicus | reverse complement strand
GTGTTAACTCACCAGCCCCTAACACTGCTTCCTAACAGGTAGCAGTCACCATTTGGGGTGAATCCTCAGGAATCAAAAGATGCAGTTCTAGTATGACAACCAGGCAGTGGTTCAGATCGTCACCAAATTTCTCACTCTGAGTGGGTCATGCACCTTGTGCACAGATTTGTCCTCCAGTGCTTGTCTTGTAACATCTCTTTCTCAGCACAATATATTGCAGGTACAGACAATGACGCAGCAGACACTTTGTCTCACTTTCAGAAGGAGAGGTTTCAGACCTTGGCCCCAGAGGCAAATTACTACCCGGGCCCCTTCCTGGAGGACTTGCGAGCCTTTGGCAACATCTGATTATGCAGGGAGTATTCAATTCCATTGTGACAGTGCCAAAACCCAACAGGACTAAAGCCACATCTGAGAATCTCTGAAGTAAGGGGGTGATTTTTACAGGGACAGCAGAAACAGTGCTATATACTAGTGCCACAGTAGCACTGGTTCTGCTGCTGGCCTTGCAAAAATTCCCCCCAACACTTCATGTAAAGATTCTCTGGGACATTCTACTGGCCTTGTATTGCCTTGCTATTCCCCCCATTGGTAAAAATGGAGACTGGGGAACCCTGTTGGGGTGCCCATAGAATTGGACCCCCTAGTCCAATATTTTTGCAACTTGGTGGTTATTTTGGGGAGAGACTCCAGCAAATACACTGGAAATTTTGTGCCTCTACCTCTAACCCCTCCCCCCCCAGCCCACTGAATATAC
>NW_015231112.1:0-757 GCF_001447785.1 Gekko japonicus | reverse complement strand
ATCACTTCTTCAGATATGTGAAGGGGAGATGGCTCTTGCCAAATCCCAGATTCACACCCTGGAGTGTCCCAGTGGTGGATCTTGGTTTGCGAAAACCTCTGTCTGAATCCTGGAATCAGGCACATCTATTATATGAGAATGTCACAAAATATCCATATCTATTTCTGAGAAGGTTTAGACCTTGTCTGACTCAAGCCCTGTTAATTTTTGATGTAATGAGATTGTTACGGTCAAGGATACTTGTCTACAAAATAATGTGTGTTGCTACAGCCATTCAAACTAATAGAAGTGTGGGCGACCAAGGTTACAGTCAGGATAAAGAAGAAGGTCGGTTTAAAACAAAGTGTGTGAAAAGCCGCGGTGGCTAGAGGGACAAAAAGGCAGCAGACGGCAGTGGGGGAAATGTGCACATTGGCCAAGGTAGTTTTGTTTCAGAAATTAGTTGAAAATCGTGCAGATGCAGACCTGCCCAATTTCGAATTTCAATTAGCTCATCAAAAACCTGTGTTGCTTCTAGGGGCCAAGCTGACATGGCCAGGCAGGAGGTTTTGGAATTAAAATAAAGTAGGGTAGGTGGGGAACTGCAAAAATCAGCATGTCATGCAAAAAGGAAATGCAGAACAGGATGCAAAGAGTGCTTCATCAAGACAGAATAAATGCCTGTCAGTTTCAATCCCAGTGGCTCTTCATCAAGGCTGTTCCCACTAAAATACATGAAGGGAGCTATCAGGCACATGATTCATTTGCTTGCTAGTTT
>NW_015231111.1:0-757 GCF_001447785.1 Gekko japonicus | reverse complement strand
AAATTTAGCCATTTAAAAATTGCCATACTGGCATTGGCAATCTTGTCCGCCCTGTGCCTTTTCGAGTGCCGAAACAGCCGTGGGGAGGATGGAAACAAGATCTCTTGTTGCTGCTGCACCACAGGCCTGATCAGGTCCTCATGGCAGTTTTGAAACAGCTAAGTTTCCCCTCTAAAATGGCCTTCATGGCCCCAGGCTGGACCCACGTCCGCTGTAAGATGTAGTTTGGCTCTGAGTGTGAAAGGATGTGGGAGGGAATGCTATGAAAAGAGCCCAGTTGTTGGGAACTCCTGATGATTGCGCTGCAGAAGACAGTTAGCATTTGATGGTGTCTGTGGTTGACTTCAGTGAAGAAAGCTGTCTGTTAATTTGGAGGCCAAGATTCTGTGAGAGCCCTGTGCTTTTTCCATTCAGTCCTAAAATGCTGAGTCACCAGCATTTTTGACTGCTTGGAAAAATCGTGAAAAGGACAGCTCTGCTTGGTGTGAGAAGCATTTTTGAAATACACAGTGTGCTCTTTTTTCTGACTTGTCATGAAACAAAGATTTTTAACATGGGAAAGTGGCTTGTAGTTTATTGTGTCTAATTCAAACTTTTACCCATCTTAGGTCTCAAAATGGTGGTGTGAGAAGGGCAAGTTACAAACATTTTTAAACTACAGAAGGTTCCTCAACTTAAAATTTTATGTAAATGTTAAATGCAGATAGAAGATGGCTTTGAGAAGGGAGTCAAAGAGAGCCAAGAGATTAGAGTGCAC
>NW_015231110.1:0-767 GCF_001447785.1 Gekko japonicus | reverse complement strand
CTTAGCTTCTGAGATTTGACGAGATCGGGTTACACCATGCCGCCTTCTCTCCCATTCTACACATCATTCCTACTCTTTTACTCAGTTAATTCTAAAACGGGTAAAATTGGATTGGAAAACAGAGCATAGATAGAAATGACCCATGTTTCATATTACTTCCCAGAGGTCAAGTATATTTATCTTCATACCTGTGTATATCCGTAAATGCTTTGCTGGGGGTCAAGAGCCCCGACACCATACTTGAAATTCTTCTTTTTACTTTGCCAGTATTTGAGTACATCTGACCAAGGGAATGGGTGCTCTGACTCAAAAATAGTCTGACCACAGAGAACACCTATGAAAGCAGAAATGTAGTTGTTACCTAAGTGTTTGTACTCAAAACCATACTCCAGAGTCATTAAGGACTCGCATCCATGAAGAAAGCCTAAATAAAGAGCTTAATATTTCTTTATTCTTAATATTAATAATCCTTTTAGTGAAGACCACATACTGTTAAGAAAATAGCGTTGTCGGTCATCTGAACACCTTCACACGTTGGCTAGATTATAACATCGTGAGTGCATATTAAGAAGATAAGAGAAGCCAATGTTGGATCAGGCTAATGGCCCATCCAGTCCAACACTCTGTCACACAGTGGCCAAAAACACCAGGTGCCATCAGGAGGTCCTGCAGTGGGGCCAGGACAATGTGTGGCAGAATGAAGCCGGACTGGTGACAATTCCACAGAAAGGAAGAGTGAATGTTTACCTTGATGGGTCTGGCATAGG
>NW_015231109.1:0-758 GCF_001447785.1 Gekko japonicus | reverse complement strand
GACTGAACAACAACAACAACAAATGGATGAAGAAATATCCCATATATATGTTGGTCAGGAGAGGAACTTTTCTGCCCATGTGGTTATGTTTCAGGATGCTCAAATGCCAGAGTTTCCAGGCTTCAATCAGTGCCATTGCCTACCCCCTCTTGAGAGGCAGCGGGAGAAGAAAAGCCAGTGTCCTCTGTTTCGGCTTGTAAAACCACAGCGATTCCTAGAACTACCCATTGCCACTTCCCAGTTGCTGAGCGGTCGGGTTAGAATGGATAAAGGGGTGTGTGTGCTTTGCATACTTGCATATGCTATGCATTCATTGATGGTTGACTACTGCCTGGAGTTTGGCAACCCTGAACTCGCTCCACCCTCTTCTGCAAAGCCCTGAATGATGCAAACCCTGTACACACCTCAGAAAAGCCCACCGCAGACCTAGCTTCCTTCATTCGACTTTACGGTCATCAATAAAGTCCTATGAAGAATCAATAATACTTGGTTGAAATAAACGTATCTGGGATTTCAGCCTAAGGTGCCCTCCTCGATGGAGGAATATTAGAAAGGTTATTGGATTGGGAATTCCTCCTGTTGCAAGTGAGCTCATGGTTGCATTGGTATCGGCCGGCAAATTGTCCGAAGTTTCACATTTTGAACGGGTGGGTACAGCTTTAAGCCAAAAATGACATACCATTTGTATCCCACACTCCCCATGAACAGGCTCAGGGTGGCTTGCAGATTTGGTATCAAATTTTATCAAACATACAGAG
>NW_015231108.1:0-757 GCF_001447785.1 Gekko japonicus | reverse complement strand
CGCTAGGAAAAGTGGAAGGCAGCAAGAAAGTCCGACGTGAGATGGACGGACTCAGCCGGGGAAGACACAGCCCTTGGTTTGCCAGGCGTGAGCGAGGCTGTGAACCAGGGGACGTTTCGGAGGACAGAATGAGGATTTGAACCAGGGGCTCCCAGACGAACAGGGAAACCCGCTGCCGAAGCAGAACGCTTCATGCTGAAACAGCTTGGAAGGAGGTCTGCTTGACCGACACGTGGGACCATACGGTTGATAGGAGAGTACCCCGAAAGGCATCTGAAGGACGAACAGGGTCGACTCATCCACAGAGGGCAGGGCAGGGCAGGGCAGTGCGTTCCAGCTAGGCAAAGGCAGACTTCGGAGAAAGCGCCAGGGAAAACCTCCAAACTTGGGAGCGCGGCTCTCAGAAGTGCCTCCCCTGCAGGGCCATTAGCCGCTGCCTGCTGCCTGCATTATTGACGAGGGGCACCGCGCTGCAACCACCGACACGGGGCGGGCCCCAGGCAAAGCACTCGGCTTGCTCCACAAAGCCGCAGGACAACACCCTGGCGGAGGAGGACTGGAGGAGCTTTTGCAGTCTGCTGAGCAGGTTGAATCTGGTGCTTATGGGTACCTTGGCGGTGAAGTTAATCCTGCCCATAGGTGAAGGGCAGCTAATCCAGGACTCATCTGTTCTCCTCACCCAGTGGGCCAAAATGATAATTCCGGTCCAGGGTGAGGCAGACTTAGGTCTGAATCTGCATTTGTCTTCCCCACCGGT
>NW_015231107.1:0-757 GCF_001447785.1 Gekko japonicus | reverse complement strand
GGGAAACCTTTACCTTTACCTATGGTATTTAAGGGCAGTGGCTACAGGGACAGAGACTGAGCATGCTCTGTTCTACCTAGTCTGCAGGAATTTCACAGCAATGCAGATTTTTGGTAAGAATTGTTGTACTCTCCTTATGAACAAGTTTTGGTCTGCAAGCCTCTTTCCCCTAATTTAGACTTGTTTTGGCCACATTGTAGATGAATGCTGTAGCAATTGTGGACAAGAGGGCAAAGGGCTTCAGTGGCTGCTACAGAGCATGCTCCACTTGAGGTAGATTTCAGAAACAAAATACTTCCCTGGACAACACCGCATGCACCCAGCATCACAGTCAAACTGTCTTCAGCCACACTATGCCTGCAGTGTCGTCAGCACAAAAGAATTCTGTAGCACTGGCTGGCATTGTACTAACTATGCAGTACACACAGAGCAGCTGAAAGCCCAGCTTCAACAAACTGCTGAGGGCCTGCAGTCACCCAGAGATAAAGGTTCTTGACTACCAACGACGTGATTCAAGCGGACCTCAAACTGGACCTCGTACTTTGGAAGATGACTTGTGGCAAAAATGCCAAAAAGAAAGGGCAACAGAAATATCTGGCTAACGGCCCTCCCCACGGGCTCACTGGACAGAGACCAGCTTTGTCCAATCTCCTCTCCATGGTGCCTTTTAAAACACTCTTCTGTGCAGCAGGACAGGAGCGCCGAGCTCCTCTCACCAAGATTTCTAGCGACATCGCAGGGAAGGCCCAAGTTCTTT
>NW_015231106.1:0-757 GCF_001447785.1 Gekko japonicus | reverse complement strand
CTGATTCAGTAGAAGGCTGCTTATTGTGTGTTTATGTGTACAGACTTTTCACCATCCTGCAGGCCGTGTAACAGACTCTTAATAAAACGATGTCTGCTCAAAGTCAGTGTTGCTGAACGATTATTGGTTTGGCTGACAAGGAAGTCATTTGGAATGTCATTTTGGCCATGGCTCTCTCACAGCTTAGGCCCCGATTTTGTTTTCAGTTGCAAGGGCAGGGCTCAGACGAGGACTATTTAGATGAGAATGCCTCTGAGCATAGGCAGATTTCCCTTGCACCACTGAACCGTTATAGTAGTCAGTGTCTACATATTTGGGTTTAGAGGCACGTGCTACAGGCAAGAGAAACCGGTCCTCTCTGCACTAACAGTATCCTATGAAGTGGAGACTGTGCCAAAATATGTATCCATGTAAACATGTGTGCATTTTCATGTGGCATGCACATGTGATCTCACTCTGCTGCCCTCTCCTGGATAGCACCAGAAGTCTTTGCTTGTTGTGTGTTCTCGGGAGAGGAGTCCAGAGAGGGCTGTCTGGAATGAACTTTGCATACTCCTGTAGGATTGGAATATCTTAATTCCATTTACTGGTGGGTCTTGCTTGCATATGTGTGTGCATGTGCATTGGGCATGCACATATTGCTCAGACCTCACACATAATGTTTGTTCATTCACACAGTGTCCATATAGACCATACAAATGCGCCAAGCTGATACACAAGCTCTGCTAGCAACCGCAAAGTGCATTTCATTGTGAGA
>NW_015231105.1:0-757 GCF_001447785.1 Gekko japonicus | reverse complement strand
AACCTGAATGTGAACCGAATCTACTTGAAAAAATGTAAATTTTACTTTTCTAATAGACTTCTGGGGAGATTTATTTACTACACTCAATATCACGCTTCTATGACTGGACAAACTCTGCTACATTAACCAAATATCCCAAAAGGCATATGCCGCCCATCCATCACCTAGTTATCAATTTTCTGTATGTTTACTGAAGAAATATGCAACGCCCAATAGATTTAAGTAAGTGTGGGAAATTATTCCAAACCATCTTTTTAACTGTTAAGAGCAAACTAGCACGCTGTTGAGGTTCAGGTCCTATGCCTCAGATTCTCCAGACAGTATGGCCCCATCCACACGACCACTTGGAGGAAGTTAGGAGTGAAGGATGTGAGCCAACACTGACCACGTTGACAGCAGCGGTTAATTAGCAGAGCCAAGGAAGCCACAAAAGGGCAGGAAGCAGTCTCCAAACAGAAATAGAATAGAAAGGAGCTCAAGCACTGGCAAAAAACAAATGGAATCTGGTAACGACAAAAAAGAGAACTTGAGGAGCACGTTGCCAAAACTATTGGCATTTAAAAAAAAATCAAATACAACAGAAACAGGAAACTGGCCAACGAGATTGTTGGACCACTCAATGACAAAGGAATGAAAGGACTATTAAAGGGGAACAGGGACATTGCAATGGCTGAATGAACACATGAAGCTGTTTTATACTGAGTCAGAACACTGGTCCGTCAATATTGGTATTGTCCAGGGCTTTTTTTGTAGAAAA
>NW_015231104.1:0-757 GCF_001447785.1 Gekko japonicus | reverse complement strand
CTGGGTGTTGGCTCTGCCTAACACCAACCTTTTTTTCCTACTATCCAAACCTCTTTTCTTCTCCATTGCCTACTAAATCCTATTCTCTCTCTAAATTTAAAAACAAACAAAAAAAGGCTTCTCTTCTCTTTTATCCCCCCCTCTTACCCTTGCGGGAGGTGAGCTGCTGGCTTCATGACCCTCTATTGAGATCGGCTACTCATTAAATCGCCACTGTGGCTTTAAGAGAGGAGAGCGATGGATTCCTCTCCAGCCCGGAGATGGAAGTGGTGGGGCTCCATGAAGACCGGCATGATCGTGTGGCGAGGAAAAGGGCTGCGGCAGCAGTAGATTCGCCCATGGAAGGGCAGAGCGGAGGTGGCGCTTCAAAGCGTACCCAAACTTCACACTCCCGCGCTCAGGAACCTGCACCAATGGCGGCGGCCATTTTAGAGTGAAATCATCGCACAGCTAATAAAGACGGGGACGGCCTTCAGTGCCCAAACCTGTACACAGAACACCCCGGGACCTCTGGTCAAAGTGGGGCTGAACAGATACGACTGATACAGGCCAGTTTTGCCCACAGGGAGGATGAAGAAGACAGCCGGCAAAGCAGTAACATTGAGGGTGATGCCCCCCCCTTTCCCGAAATGTGATGGCCTTCTTCCGAAGGGCAATGATCTACATTTTTGTAGATTGGGGGGGTCATAGCCCTCTTCTCCCCCCCTCGGAAACACAGGAACGAGGGCAGCTGGCCCACAAAGGCTGCACAGAAAGG
>NW_015231103.1:0-757 GCF_001447785.1 Gekko japonicus | reverse complement strand
TGCCTAAAAAGTTCTGTTTTCACGGCCCTTTTGGTCTTCTGGGGAGCCCTATGCAAAATTGGTTTATCCTTGGCCAAGGGGCTCTTGGCTGCTGCCTGATGGTGCCGCCCCCTGGAGCCCACTCTGGGTTAAATAAGCTTGAGTTTCTCCCAAGAGAAAAGTATCAATCCAGGCATCAGGACTCACCCACAACAGAGCTGGCAAAGCTCTTTCTTCCGTCAGCTTGGCTTGCCAGGGGACACTCGTTTATGCAAAGCAACCAGAATCTTCCTGCTGGGTCTCTCCCCAAAGTGGGGCTCTCCAGGGCTACCTTCCAGGTTCCTTCTTCCTCTTCACGTACGCACAGCAAACTAGGTCAGACTTTTCTCCTTTGGCCTTCGCGACGCTCGGTTCACACAGTTGGGGGAGTACGGGGGGGCAGGTTTGCATTTCGCGGGGCTTCTCTATGTTCAAAACTCACATCCGGTAGAAAACGAACACCACGAGCAAAGAGAGCGAGGGAATGACCTTTCTGCTTGCAGGGCTAGATTTCTCTTTGCAGGGAGGAGGAAACATTTACTACAGAGACCCAACTCCAGTAGGCAGAATTTGAACTCATTACAGTTTTGGGGACAGAGCTCATTTAGCGGGGCTGCAACCTGGCTTTTGAGTCTCCCGAGGCCCTGCTTTGGAACTGGCTTCCACGACAAGAAAACAGTTCCTCACTCGGCATACGCTGTCTCTACAAAAAAACACAGCTAGAAAGGATTTTCTGCGT
>NW_015231102.1:0-757 GCF_001447785.1 Gekko japonicus | reverse complement strand
ACTGTGTTTAATTTGCTGTTGTTGTTGCAATTTGTGATTGTGCTTTCTGTTTCTGTGTGGCCTTTAGTGCCAGGGCACTTCTCGACATTATCCTGTGGCCAACGGCTATGAGTTGTTTGAGGTCTCTGAGGAAAAAGATGAAGAGGTTGCTGCTTTCTGTCATATGTTGAATGTGTAAGTACTTGTTTGGGTCAGAAAATAGCTCAATAAAATACTGTTTCAGGACTGGTCACTGGCCAACATCCCCCTTTGAATTTAAGGTTCTAGAATGCCAGGACAACATAAATGTCTCAAGCAAATGATTACTGTTGTTGATTTAATTCTCAGCAACTGGAAGAAATCCTCTTTGACTCTAACATTTATATTGCATTGTGTCTAAGGAATGGCATCTGTGGAAAATGTATTGGAAGCCTGGAACTGATTGGATGAGGATAAACCTATTTAGGATTATAATTCCTACCCTGAAATTGATTGGATGAGGATGAACCTATTTAGACTTTTAATTCCTACCACTGATTGCAGTAAAGCAGTAATAACAGAATGCAGAGGAAGCATTCCAGCCATGCTTTGACAATCATAAATGAAGGAATTGGGGAGTGTTACAAGGCCACTGTGTTGAATTGCACAAATAGCTCAAATCAACAGAGTCTCAGTCTTTAGCTCTGACTAAGAATTACCATTCTTTGTGAAAGGGCACTCTCATCTCTCTAATATAAAGACAGCTTGCTTCTTCCCACCCCAGTTTCCCCAGTTTTTC
>NW_015231101.1:0-757 GCF_001447785.1 Gekko japonicus | reverse complement strand
ATAGGCTCTTTACCTTGCTGTTGTCTGTGTCGTCGTAATGTCTCTGGTGCTGTGATCTATCAGCTTAAGTGTTTGGTCCTAAAGCAAATTGCTAGCCTGTGTCCCTTTAATCAGCATGTTTATAATTTTTTCCTATTCAAATGGCCTGATTATCAATTTGGAGTGGGCCCTAAGTCAGAAGAGATACTAACTGTTTTGACCCGCTGGAAGCAGTTTGTTAAGGCAAGTAATATAATTGGTTCCAATTTTAGGAGCCAACAGTGTGGTTGGATGGCTTAATACATATAACAGGGTTTCTCCGGGCTTTGATATAACAATATTAGAAGTTCCCTGAAAAAAAAACATCGTTGAGTTCAGCTTCTTCACTGATGGCAGGCATTATGGCCTTTAAAGTAGTGTTCTAACATCACAATTATTTCTAAAGGGGTTCTTTTTCTTCTTGGCTACCTTCTGCTTCCACTTCTACCTCCTCATATTCTTCTACATCTACTGTCGCGTCTTGGTATTGCTGGTATTCGGACACCAAGTCGTTGGTGTTGCCTTCCGCTTCTGAGAACTCCATCTCATCCATCCCTTCGCCGGTATACCAGTGGAGAAACGCCTTCCTCCGGAACATCGCCGAAAACTGCTCGGAGACTCTGCTGAAGAGCTGCTGTATGGCTGTGTTGTTTCCGATGAAAGTGGCCGACATCTTCAGGCCGCGTGGCGGAATGTCACACACTGCCACTTTGACGTTGTTGGGGATCCACTCCACAAA
>NW_015231100.1:0-757 GCF_001447785.1 Gekko japonicus | reverse complement strand
CCATGCTCTAGTCTAAAAGCTTCTCTCTTTTTTTGGACACTTTTAAATCAGTTCTGTACATTTGGACATGGTGCAAAACTCTGAATGGGGGGTGGGGCGGAGGAACAGCTGGGGGAGAGAGCGAATTCTGCGTGTTCTTTGCTGCCACGATTGCCACTTTCTATCTGTTAAAGCAAAGAAGCTTCTTCCTCAGTTCAAGTTCTATATAAGGAATCCTTTCCCCGTTAACAGGAGACTCCGTATCCACCCCAGCAATGCTCTAGTCTAAAAGCTTCTCTTGAATCGTATCCAAGTTCATTTTGTGCCTTCCTTATGGCTGTTTTTGCAGGCACCACCCTTGCCAAGAATCTGTCACTCTCTAGGGGCAGATCGCATGACCTCCTCCTTAAAGGGGCGAGGCGACGCAGGCAAGAGCAGGCTGATTCTCAAAGGGTGAGGTAGGGCTTAAGACTACCCACCAAGAACATTTGTGTTCCACCCTTCCTCCAAGGGGCTCAGAGTAGCAGACGTGGTTCTCCCACTCCCGTTTTATCCCACAAGAACCCTGTGAGGTCTCCGTTAGGCTGAGAGAGAGGGGAGAGGGACTAAACTCAAGGCTTCGAGGCAGTGTGGAGATTTTAACTTGGTCCTCCAGCAGTCTATCCACTGCACAACTAGGGTTACCCGCCCCGCCAACCGGCAGGAGATCTGAGGAACGGGCATCGACAAAAGTGTGACACCACACCCAGGAAAACCCTGGAAGTGATGTCACACCTCT
>NW_015231099.1:0-757 GCF_001447785.1 Gekko japonicus | reverse complement strand
TGGCAGCAAAGGCAGGGAGATGTGGCGTGTCTTGCAGGTACAGTAACAACGCTGCGCGCTGTTGTCCTACTTGGAAGAATCAAACCAACTTGTGCGGCTTGCTACTGGAAACGCCGCCGAGCTCCACGTCGGGGGCGGCCTTGCCGGGAATCGGCCACTGCGTTGTTTTCGCTCGAAGGCAGTGAACCGGCTGCCTTTGGAAACCTGCCACGAATGAGCTACTGCTCGCCTCGCCCGGTCACACTGCTGGGGGGAAACGCCACCATTTCACAGGTGCAGCTCAGGGCAATAGGCTGTGAGTGGAAGGCAACAATATCCGCACAGCTCATGGGAGGTTGTGGCCCAATGGGGTGCTGTGGTTTGGAGTGAAGAGGGAGGGGCTTCAGATTCAGTCCCTGGGCCAGAAAATAAGTCACACGCCAGAGGTGGAAACAGGGCCCTGTAAGAAATGCATGTCCTTTGCATTGCCGCAGAGGACTCCTGGGCACAGTTTGACTTTGGGCAGGGGCCGCGTGGCCTGGTCGGTGAGGCTTAGCTGGCTTTCCCTCTCCTCTGCCCACGGCAGCCACCTTTGGCCTTCTCCTGGTGCCTCCTGTCTCCCTAGGAGCACCGGGGTGAGGGGCGACAGGCCCCAGAGATGGCCGGAAGGTCAGGTGGCAGCCTTTTGGCCAGGAGGCCATCCATTTCCAAGTCCTCCATTAAGAACTGCATCTGCTCCCCTGTCTATAGCCTCCTCCTCCTGGGTCACTCTATGCTG
>NW_015231098.1:0-757 GCF_001447785.1 Gekko japonicus | reverse complement strand
AGCCCCTTGCTGGGGTTGCCGTAAGTCTTTCCATGCATACACGGCAGCCTGAATTAACTGAACGTATGGAGGACTGTATGCTTCGCTAGCTGACAATCAAATGTATGATTAAACATCTGTGAAGATCCCGTTTTAAGCCATAGACGGCCTTTAAAAGGTGTGCACCCTTCTGGTAGGAATGCCCGCGCACCTATCTTACCTTGAAATCATTTTGTCTTTGTCTAGCATTCTTCTTGGATCGTTCCATTTGACCAGATTTTTCTGCAGTCTTGTAAAATGTAAACATAAGCAGAGATATTAATTTAGTGATATTCATATTAACATCTAGCAGTGACAATCGGGGATTCTATAGACATCCAGTTCGTCAAAAATGAGACAACACGTCCTTGAACGAATTCTCAGAACACTTCAGACCCTGGAAGGAACACTTCAAACGTAGGTCACTACTTTAGAATACCAGTGTATGTGCCACCAAATTAATAAGAGAAATATGAACGCTGCGTCATAAAAGGACAAGTTCAGCAGCTTCCATGAAGCCTGTTGAGATCTCCAAGTAGTTTTTCTAGGGGAAAAAAGACCCCTATCCATTCTCTATAAAAAGAGGTAGAGCTGCTTTTAAGTCTAATGTAATGTATGGATGACACCTAATGGACAGACGATATCATAGCAAATACGGTGGTGGGGAAAATGCTCTTCCCCTTACAATTTAAATGGAATCTATGATGTGTGTGATTTTTAAGAGCGTGATAATATGGGC
>NW_015231097.1:0-758 GCF_001447785.1 Gekko japonicus | reverse complement strand
ACACACAGGCTAGAGAAGCTCTGCTGCATTGTAAGCTGTGAGCAGTCTGCTAATTAGGGATGCACAGATCCCATTATAAGCATCTCTGAAATTTGAGTCAGGGGAATGGGCATCTCTTGGCTCTTTCCCCCAGGAAATATGATGCCAAGATTGTACTGCTTTGCCTAACCCCAAAGCAGTGACGAGAACCAAAGTTTGGTGGGTGGCAGAAGGGAAAAGAGATGCTGTCATGTGACACACACACACCGCCCCCACCAATTTGGGTTACATGCCCACGGTCAGGCAGTTGCTGTGTTGGTGACCCAGCTGCTCAAACCACTTCTCCATTTCGGGATGCTCTTAAGCACTGGCCATGCATGAATCAAGTGCAAAGACATGCAGAGAAGGTGCAACACCCGGAAAGATGGGCTTGTGAGATTTCTAGTTGAGGGTTGCCCTGTTTAAGCACCACATACCAGAGAAGACATTGCGGCCGAGACGGATCCTCCCCCGGGAGCCGCGGAGCGGGACCCGACTTTCTGCACCAAGGTGCGAAGAGGCAGAGAGACCAGGCAGCCACTCTCGTTCCCATCCTGCACCATCTCCCTTCAGAACACAAAGGGAAAATAGCAAAATCATGCCCACACACTTCTAGACAACTGGAATTTAATGCACTGAAGAAAGCAGGACATCTTCCTGCTGCCTATCATTCCCCTAGTGGGACCAGAGGATCCTTTGCGCCCAGCTTCTGGGAGCAGAAAGGGGAAATTTAAAAAAAA
>NW_015231096.1:0-757 GCF_001447785.1 Gekko japonicus | reverse complement strand
CCTGTCCGTCTTGGGTGGCCCTCCACAGCGTAGCCCACAGCCTCAGCGAACCACGCCAGCCCCCTCGCCAGGACCAGGCAGTGATCTATGAGGGAGTAAGGAGTTCAACCTCTGAAAATTTTATCCCAAGTGGGGCAGAGTAGTTATGCAAATAAAACCATTGCCAATGAATGTGCTTGCTGATATGGTTTGCTTTAATTTTGATGTGAAAGAAACTGACAACTGCCTCAAGTTTTTCAAAAGCCAGAAGATGTGCCTAGAGCATAGAATACCCAACAAATATAGAAAACAAACCTGAAGGGTGGAGTTTATATTATTCACAAGTTAGTCTTTCAGTATAAGTTTGATAATGAGAGAAAACCTAGGGAAGATGATCCACCAGTTGTATCTTTTTCCCAACTGAATTGTGAAAATGTATGGTTTAATTGCTGGTATGGTGTACCCTCTGAAGACTTCATCCATATGTGGTAGTTATGTGAACATGTGAAGGAATATTGGATTGAGAGTGCTGATCTGTTAAGTGTGGGATGTGGGATCACCACTGGGGTTTCTCTGGAGTTATTTCTATTAAATTACATTCAGTTGTATCCAAGAAAGCTCCAGGTTATTCTAAAGTACATGATTATGGCTGCTAGGCTAGTCTTTATGAGACACTGGAAATCTAAAAATTGCCCTACACGTTTGTTATTGATTGAGAAAGTAAAATAGACTTTTCTTTTAGTTAACATCACTATGTTACAAACCCAGTTCACGACTG
>NW_015231095.1:0-758 GCF_001447785.1 Gekko japonicus | reverse complement strand
CCCCCCGGGGGGATTTGGCAGCCCCAGCTGGACTCAGACTCAGGAACAGACTCCTCAGAGATAACCAGGATGATTCCAGACCAGGAGATCCAGGGAACACCCAACACCACTGGACCCCCCCTGAGTCCTGAGGTCTCAGTTGAAGAACGTGTCCCTGAAAGTTTAGTTACAGATGATGCTACCAACATGCCAGACCCCAGTGCAGCCTGCCCCCCTACCTTGAAGGGCCAGATCCCTAACTCCTAGTCCCCAGGTTCTCCCAGAGCGACAGAGATGGTGGGTTTGTGAGGAAGCAGCTCACTGATGACTGCCTAAGAGCACAGACTGTTTTCCAGGATCGGGGTCCAATCAAGCCCTTGTCAGACAAAGCCCAGGAACAGGTGGGGCCTCTTGCTATCCGGGATATTTAAACCCTGGCCTAAACAGAGAGTCTCGATGGTTCAAACAGTTTGTATGGCCAGCATGATTCCGTGCTATCTGTGAGCCTGGACCTAGCACACAGCTATCAAGACCGCAACCCTGACTTCAGTGTTCTTTAGAGGACTAGGCATGGTCTCCAGCTACTCTGTGCTTCCTATTAATCCTTTGACTGCTTCAGGCCCTTGCTATCAGAGCCGGAACATCATCCAAGATCCAGTTTCCAAACAAACCTGAACTCAGGCCCCAGCATCTATACTAGACCCCTATTTATTTCCAAAAATGTATATCTTGCCTTTCGGCCCTTACGAAAGCTGCCAAGGTGGTTAAGAATTTAAAAC
>NW_015231094.1:0-758 GCF_001447785.1 Gekko japonicus | reverse complement strand
AACATGCTTTCTTTTCTGTCCTTTGGTTTTTGATGCGTATTGCCAGCCCTGTTCTGTTACATACACCCACTAACCATTGCTACATATATGCCGTGGTATGTTTTCCTGCATGATTGCCTTTTCATCTAAGGACCGGAACAAATAATTACACGATTGATCAAAGCACCCATTGAAAAAGGATGTGCTATGACTCTAAAATATTTCTAATAATATTTTCCAGATTTACCAGATTTTCTACAGATGGCACACTCTATCTTAGTTTGATGTACAGTATAGCATACCAGTAGATATGAATTATACAATAACTCTGGTTTTTTTTTGGGGGGGGGGAAATGCTGCTTGAAAGCACTGGTCTGAGCCAATATGCCAAAGGTAGATGAGTGCATTTAGAATAATCAATAGCTTCAAAGGCCTCCATATCGTTGCTCTTTCTGCATATACTTACATTTTTAGCATAATGTATTGCACCGATAAAAGATGAAAAGAAGTCAGGTTTAGAAGCAAATCACTTAAATAGAAAGCAGGGGGGAAATCCAATTTACTATTAAGCTTTCCATACCATTTTGCAACATCTCAATATATTTACTTACAGTATTAAAAACTGCCTTTCACATACACCTGGGTCACATAGCAGGAATACGTCTTCGTACGGGTTAAACAAACTGATGTCCTAGTATAATGTGGGTTCTTCCTTGAGGTCCAGTTTTCAAATTCTGCGATATCAGAACTCGTGAAGCTGCCTTACACTGAATTAGACC
>NW_015231093.1:0-758 GCF_001447785.1 Gekko japonicus | reverse complement strand
TTCTTCAACTCCTATACATCATTGCTGTTACCAACTGATCATTTATTAGCACTTGGATGACCCACACCTCTAATGCTCCTTCAGCCCCAAAGAGACCTGTTTTTGAATCCAAACCAGCCACACGTATGCAAATCCATTCTGCCAGCAACAAGAGGGAATTGGGCACTGGGCCATCTAACTTGTTGCTGTATTCCTCTGTCAGAGCTGCATTTACAGAGCTGTGAAAAGCAAAAGTTCTGAAAGTGAAGAAAAAGAAGACGGAACAGAGAACCCACCTCCTAAGTTGGGACTTAGGAAAGCTGGTGATAAACTTCAGAAGTCGGCTGTCAGCTTAGGATTTCAAAGAGAAGCAGTAGCACATACCTTTCCAGCAAATCCTTCAGTAGTTTGTGGAGAAGGCAAGCCAGCAACGTCCTCAGGGAACTTCCAGGCTGCGGTTCGTCTTGTGAGTGATTCCAATTCATGTTTTGCTGGTGGTTTGTGAGGCAGCCCCTCCCACGGCTGCTGATGCTGCGACACCCTCCCACACCCATGGCTGGCCAGGTCCCCTCAGAAGCTGCTTTGGGCATGAAGTCACTGGCGTGAGAGGAACAGCTGTGAAGAAGTTAGAAATCATGGCTATGTTAATATTCCTAGAAGGGAAATTTATAGTGTTTTGATTCCTGATGTAAATTCTCAGCAGAGAACTGGATCTGCTGTGATTTAAAAAGAAATTGTTTTACAATCAGTACTCAACTGTATTTTTATAGAATTTTATT
>NW_015231092.1:0-758 GCF_001447785.1 Gekko japonicus | reverse complement strand
AAAAATCACATACTAACATTGATGCTGACACACTTCCTTGTGCTTGTTCTGCCATGGAGAATATTAATTGGAAATGTGATAGAGAGAGAATCCCTTGGGTGAGGCCTACAGTCTATGAGAACTGTATCCCAACTGGCTAGGGAAAAATCAATTAACCTGCAACACCAAATGTAGTATCTACATTAAGTAGGCTTAACAAAGATAATAAAGAAAACATACTAGGGTACTAAGTAGGGATGATGTGAATTTAGCAATGAACATCTTTGGCAGGAAAATACAATTTTTGACAGCTGTGATCACGTGTGAGCTGAGCCTTCCATGGACTCGGCTTCCTTTTGCCGTTCACCCCCCAGCTCGAGGACTGCGCTGACCAGCTTTGCAGCTGTGTAATAGCTGTGATTGTGAGGTTCCATTTCCATCTGCCTTGAGGATATTTTCCCCCTTCTATAATACTTTTAATTAAACAGGCATGCAATGGCAACTGTAAAGACTAACAGAATTTATTCCAGGATAAAACTTTCATTAGCTAGATTTTAGTTCTCTATTAACTTGGGTTTGTGTGTGTAAAAACATTCATTTTGGATAGGAAGGAGAGACCCCGTTTGCAATAATATCTACTAGCACTAAGAGTAAAGGATCCTTTAAGCTACAACAATGGTATACCATTCTGCTTCTTTTTTTGGCAACAAAAGTTTTACATTAATTAACACAATCTGATTGTTTTGATCAGCAGCTGTGAGAGCCAGTTTGGTGTAGTG
>NW_015231091.1:0-758 GCF_001447785.1 Gekko japonicus | reverse complement strand
TTCCATATTGAAGGGAAGGAAGAGCTGCCCAGCCTGTCTCTTTCTTTCTTGCTAGCTTTGATTATTTCTGGCAAGGCAGGTCAAAAGTTAATGGAGTCACGGCCAAAGGCCTGAAACAGAAGTGAGGTGTTAATGTTGCTGCAGAAAACCTGGTGATAATGGATACTTTCCAGCTGAGAAGAGCACGTCACGGGCTCTAATCCACGAAACCTTTATGCCATGATAAATTTGTTAGTCTTCATGGTGCTCCAACTTCTTGGTGGCTGTGGTCTGCCTTCCTAGAAAGTAAAGGCAAAGGAATGGGGAAAGTGAGGCAATCCTTGTTGGAAAGCTGGAAACAGAGGGGTATAAAAGGGGGTATGGGGAGGCCCTCTGGTGCTGTTCATGGAGTAGTGGTCTTATGGAAGCATTTAAATCTGCCTAAACAGAGTTTTTTAGATACTGCCTACATCACACTTGAAGAACACCACTCATTTACCATCAATACAGATTATAAAAATATAAAATTCTGACTCTGGAAGTACAAGGCAACTGTCCAAAGGTATTGTAGCAGACTAGCTTTGTGTTTTGGAAATGAGCCCAGTGAGGGTTGAGGTCTGCAGCACCTGTTCAAGGGTGCTTTCCTTTTTGTAACGGTTTCCAACAGGAATACAGATGAATTAGAGGATGTCCTCAATTTCTCTGCTCTGAAATATTCCTTTGAAATCTTTGTCTCTGCCTGGAAGGAACTGCAAAAAGGAAATTACCTGTGCCGAGCC
>NW_015231090.1:0-758 GCF_001447785.1 Gekko japonicus | reverse complement strand
TCAGCTTAGAGGGGACACTGCTCACCAGGCACCGGCCAGGGATTTGCCACCCCTGCTGTAGCATCTTACTCATTTCCTTTGTATCATGACAGCAGGAAGCAACGGATAAATTCATCAAAGTCTTTGCTTACCCTAGAAACGTGCACCCCTTGGGAGAAGGCTCATCGATTTCGATGGGATTTATGCTGTTGTTGGGCAGGAGGCAAGCAGAGAACTCTTGGCAAGACAAGGCCCCGACTGACCCCCGTGATCACATTCTCCTTTGAAGGTAAACTCGGTGTGAAAATAAATTGCCCAACCTACAATCCACCCCTACGGTGCGTCAGCCAATGTTTATGGATCATTTAGAAAGCATTCGTGAGCACCTAGCCAGCAAGAGGTAGTTTGAAAGACCAAAATGGATATTATTTGTGTAATGAGGTTTCACATATAATAATGCTGTTCACGCACAATGAATTGTGGGCTTTCCTGATAGGTATCTATTAAACAAAGTGGGGCTCAGCTATTACTCTAGAAGGGGGAGGGGAGGCGGACGCTGGAAGATGGATGCATCAGCCGATGGAATGAAGGTTGTGACAGAATAACCTCTGAGTCCTTTAGAGTACGTGGTGGGGATTATGCTGTTGATTCAGAAACATCCTGGTTGGAATGAGAACGGAAGACATTTCATTCTCCTCTATTACTACAGAAACGTAGAGGTATGTTATTGTTAGAGTTGCCAGGTCTAAATGACTCTTCACTCAAAGAGTGATTCACAC
>NW_015231089.1:0-758 GCF_001447785.1 Gekko japonicus | reverse complement strand
GATTTCTGTACCAAAATAATAAACATGTTAAAGCATATGTACAGTCTTTGATTATCAGGACAACACACTACATTGCATGAAAGGCCAACAACTACCTTTGGACTGCCTGTACAAACCAGACGTTGTACAGGAATGTGTACAAAATCATCAACAAATTCAGACAGTTTTCAAACAGTGTGGTCAATATTAATTTAGAATTAAATCCTATCAATTTTTATTGAATTTTGAAAGTTTGTTTAGATTCACAGTTTTAATTATAAACAACCGATTTATGACTGGACAAGTGGGGCGCCAACAAGACGTTCTTCCCCTACTTGCTGATACATCCCACTCATTGCCCAACTCCCCCCATGCAGTGCTGCCATCTCTACTTGCCTGGCTCATACAGCAGCAAGGGTGGCTTCACCCATTCCTCCCCTTTCCGCCTGCAGCCCCACCCCTTCCACCTGACTGCTTCTTGCCACAGAGGCTCCCATTCTCCTTGCCCATCTGCCTGCTTGTAGTGCTGCTGTCTCCATCTGCCTGTAGGACAGGGGCTCCCACTCTTCCTGCCCCACAGCTCCATTCACACCTACCTGGCTTATGTGGCAGCAGGGGTGGGTGGCAGTATGGAAGGCAACCCTTGGAAGGGCTGCAGTTGGCATCTATACCAGACAGCTGGCAGATTCACCCAGCCCCAGTGGGGAAAGGGCAGTGGTGAAGAGGGATTAAACTCTACCCATTTTGCACCTCTCAGGGACAACTCCCTCTGTGAAAGG
>NW_015231088.1:0-758 GCF_001447785.1 Gekko japonicus | reverse complement strand
CTCTGTCCAACCTACTGCACAAAGTGGTTGTGAGGATAAAATGGCCAGGGAAGAGACCATGTACACTGTCCTGAGTTCCACAGACACACAGTGGGATTCCACTCAATAAATACAGCTTTTTGTCCCGAGCAATGGCTACTTGCATTTCCACCACTGCTCCGGGTAGTTCCGCCACATTACTTGAATTTCTGACCACACGCTCCTCCTTTTTGGCTCTCCAGGCTTATCCTCCTCAGGGCAGTCCCTCTGCCTGTCCATCACCCCAGCGCAGACTGCGGCGTGGCGCAAGCAGATCTTCCAGCAGCTTGCGGAAAGAACCCGGCGGGAGTTGGAGAACTTCCGACACTACGAACAGGCTGTTGAGCAGGTGAGAAGTGCCCTTCCGTTCCAGTTTCGAAAAAGATGTCTGTCTGTCTACATTATATTTATGTCTCTCCATTCCTCCAACATGGTCATGTAAGGTACATCCCTCTGAGGTAGGTCAGACTGTGTGTGGCTAACTCCTCAGTCACCCACAGAGCTGCATGGATTTGAACCCAGGACTCTGCAGTTTTATGACACTCTGTGGTCCCAGGTTGACTATTGAATTCAGAAGAGTCTTTGGGCAGCCTAAATATTCCCCTCTCCACACTCTTGCGCCTTTTTAATAGTACTGTTTGTATATTTACTTTTTAACTGTTGTATGGGTTTTGTGGTGTGATTTTTTAAATGTTATTTGTGCTTTAAATTTTGTTCTGTTGCCTTAAATTCCCCACCCA
>NW_015231087.1:0-845 GCF_001447785.1 Gekko japonicus | reverse complement strand
TATCTGACCTAGAGACATTAAGGCACATTGAGGTTACAAGCTACAAGCATGGACGGCTTCAAAAGGGAATTAGATAAGCATATGGAGCAGAGGTCCATCAGTGGCTATTAGCCACAAGGTATAGATAGGGGCTCTGGGGCAAGTGATGCTCTGTCTTCTTGGTGCTTGGGGGGGGTCAACAGTGGGAGGGCTTCTAATGTCCTGGCCCCACTGGTGGACCTCCTGATGGCACTGGTATTTCTGGCCACTGTGTGACACAGAGTGTTGGACTGGATGGGCCTTTGGCCTGATCCAACATTGGCGTCTCTTATGTTTTTATGAGGTCTTCCTCTGGAATTCTTCAAGGTCCTTTGCATCTGTATAGAATGGGAAGCTTCCCAGATAAGGTGTGATTTCTGACACAACCCTCTCTCATCAGACATCCTGGTGCCTGCCATTACAATGGAGGATGCTGTTTGGGAACATACAGAGCCATTGCAATGTTTTTCTAATGCCTGGCACTGGGCCATAAATTGGCCTTCAGAATAATTAAACAACAAAGGAGATCACAGTTGACCAAATGGTTTCCGTTTTAGGCACATTCCTGTCTTCTTGTTTCCTGAGTGAACTCAAGGTCTTTTCACACAAACAGATGAAAGGCTTCTCTGATATCCAGCTACATTTTCTACTACGTAACATGCAACTTTATATTTCTCTACTAAACTAAGCTCACGGATTAACGGATCTGTATATTTCATACTTCATGAATATAGGCAATACAGGCATGCATACAAGTCGGAGGTATAAAATCACATTCATTGATCTCTTGCCCTACAATAGTCCAGCAACCTGTCTCACACAATGGC
>NW_015231086.1:0-758 GCF_001447785.1 Gekko japonicus | reverse complement strand
AACCACTGTTAGCTTGCAGTTAAAGTCTCAGTATAATGAACACTGTTCCAATCGTCACCAGAAAAAAATGCAGTATAATAAATGCAGACAAGAGCTTCTTCATGTATAGATTTTTCCATAGTCATGCTGTCTTTAGTGAACTGCAATAAAATGAGGTGACATTGGATTTTAATGCACATGCAAAAATACCTATACATATCTAAAACACTGCCTTTCACAGTGTGCATTTACTGTTTTAATGTCTTTCCTACTAAGTGACATTAAAAATAAAAGAAACAAAGCCTAGCCCCACATAGCTCTATTGTGTTAGAACATTTCTCATTTTGTTTCTCTACACATTTTTAATTTTGGTTTTGTACATATTTGTTGTGAATATTATCAGCTGCCTACTTGTTTTACAGTATTTTTCTTCCAATTTTATGACACTTATGTGTTATATGTCATTTATATGCAAAAGCAAATGTCCATTTTCACCTCAGCTTTACTGTTGATTGTTGCTGAATTGGTATGCAAAAAGCTGACTGCAACTTTGTCTTGATAACTGAGAAACCATAAAAGCAACTCCAAGTACACATCAAAGAGGAGTAACAAAATTTTGGAATATCACTACATAAGTAGAAAATAAGCATATGCAACTGGTTAAAGAAGAAAGCAATAAATTAAATAGAACAATGGTTGAAAGGAACAATACAGTACACATCAGATTCACGGATGATACTAAATTGAGAGAAGCTGCATATTGTTTTAAAGGGTATGTT
>NW_015231085.1:0-758 GCF_001447785.1 Gekko japonicus | reverse complement strand
CTGGGCGGCAAAACCGTCCCCCAGCCCAATGGCTGAAGCCGAGGGCCAGTGAACCGCGTTATTGTGATTTACTAATTAAATGTTCCCAAGTATTTCATAAACAATTGTCAATTGAGATTGCATACCTTTCTTGCCTGTACTCAACCTAACTTCAGTCAATAACTTCAACTTATACAAGTGTCTCTTTCTTTTCTTAGGAGAAATATCACTCCAATCCCTGTCTGTTTATTGAGATATTAAGAATCTGATACCCAGGTTTGTGAAGTGCTTTAACACAAGATGCACAAATGATACTAGTAAAAATACTAGAAGGGGTCACTGAGATGCTGCTACGTTCCTGAAGGTACTAAGGATTTAAAGAGGCCAAACCGCTTCCTCACTTGCAAAGAAATTGTTCAAATGCACAGGGATTCTTCACCCAATTCCTGAATATATGGAGCTCTTCAACCAATAGAACAAATTTCCAGTTTTAGTTCACCAGATCCCAAAGGCTATGAAAACATCTCCTTAAGAAGTTAGGCAAACAGCAGCACTTTCAACACTGTGGAACAGAGAAATTTCTATGGATGCATGTTTTACAAGCTAGCCAAACACTTATCATGGACTGTTGCCATTACATGCAATTTTTTAAGTTGATAAAGTAGTAAAACAACTTGGCTAGCACAGAGAGCTTTGGTCACCTTATAATTTAAGTGAGATACAATCTTCAGTCAAAATGCCACAGTATAGCCGCAGGGGTGGCCAAACTTGCTTAACGT
>NW_015231084.1:0-758 GCF_001447785.1 Gekko japonicus | reverse complement strand
ATTCATGACGAATTTTGCTTTGTGGTTTGTTTCATGCCCATCTTTAGTGGAAAGCTCATAAAAGAAGGGCATCTGACAATATATATAAGGCTCTGAAAATACATAAAGCTTTTACCACTTATAGACCATGTTTCCATCTATCACCTGAGTTAATTGTATTATTGCCACAATGAAGTTACACATGCCAGTGATACAATCATTCTTCAAACACAGTCAGCACTGGAATCTATTAATGATATGTCTACAAGATGCAGAAACGCATACCAATGAAACCTGAAGAAGGAGGGTTGGGCTGAATCTTCTCCTTGGTGTTCTCCTGAATAATGTCCCAGAGCTGCCATATGAACTTTGGATGGAGAATGTAAAATGGCTGGTTTGGATTCTTCCTGCGATGCTGAACGTAGGGAGTAAACAAATTGTAGTCTGGCTTCTTAAACCACTGGGAGGGGAAAACAGAAGGAACACATGCTTCCTTAGAGTGTTCAGTACAAACAAACCTGTGTCTCTAAAGCATCACACTGGCAGCTGTCTGTTGATACAGAAATGTACCGTAATGATCTGTAGCAAGCAGATCTGAGCATCTGTAAATTTTACCTGAAAGTTAGTCTTTCCATTAGGATGCTCTGCTGTGAACAAAAGATAAGGCAGGGTAGCAGAACTGATGGAGTTTGTACACTTGCCAATTATGTCTAAAGTATGAATGGTTATCTGCAGCTGTTCTAAAGCAGCAGGCAAATGTCCCTGTGGTCTTTCTAGAC
>NW_015231083.1:0-758 GCF_001447785.1 Gekko japonicus | reverse complement strand
CCCCCCCCCCCTTAAGCGCTCGGAGAGTAAGATGAGAGTTGGTAAAGGTTTAAAAATGTGTGGTTATGTCTCTCTGCAGTAAGAGGCCATTCCTTCTGTACCTGCAGTGTGTGCTGTACGTAGGAGGCTCTTCCTTGTACCTCTCCTCCCCTTTCTTGGCGTTTAGGTTAGCTATAGGGTGTAAACAGCTAGTTCATTAATACATTGACCCTGTGTACGGAGAAGGAAGTAAAACCCGCACAGGCTGAATTTGCTTTAGTGGTTATATCAACACCTCCATGACAGTTCATATCTTTTATGACTTTCTAACTCTGACAAGCCTTTGCCTCTGGGCTCCCTGGCCATGATTTGAAGTGAATGATTTGAAATGAAGATGCTTTAAAAAAAAAAAAAAGTCCACGTATTTGATTTTGTGCATACAGCTGGAAGGCAGAGGTGGGCAGAATGGTGCATGATTTGCGCTTGTATTTTTTGTATTTTTTTAATGTAGCAAAAAGGCAACCTTGGGTGTTGAAAGATGCATGTGATTCTTATGCTAAATATAAATCAAACTGACTGTAGGACCCAATAGATGTGTCTTATTGAAAGAGTGAGGCTAATGTTCAAGGAGTCCATGCCACCAAATATTGCAGCATTCTTTTCAGGGCCAGGGAACTTGAAACAGGAACTGATGAGTCTCTTTGTTCTTTGGCACTTTAATTATCTATCAGAGCATAGATTACCAGAAATGTGTAACATTTCCCTCTAAACAGGTTTAT
>NW_015231082.1:0-758 GCF_001447785.1 Gekko japonicus | reverse complement strand
CTCATTCTTAGTTGATCTGTAGTAGCAGGTCTGAAACAAAGAAACTAAGCTCAAGTGCCACAGCAAAGTAGGTGTTTGCAAAATGTGGTGGACTATTAATTTTGAAAAGACTACAGATTGTATCCTTTTTTCCCCCATTCCAGACTTCTCTAAATGTGTTGTGGATGATCTGGGATCAAGCCTGGAAAGAGATGGGGAAGGTAAATGATGTCAGATTTATCATTGCAGAGGTGGTTATTGCATTTCATGAATGCAGTTGTTAACAAAGGCAAGGAAACGTTCTCTTTGGTTGCATTAGAGTTCTCTTAGGAGGGCTTTTGTCCTTTTCCTGTCCCCTGCCTTTGCAGGCTGTGAATAAGACACCCACTTTACATAACACATAAGCTTCCAACCCATCAAAAGTGTTACCGCCGCACTGAGATTCTGAGGCCCTATCGCTTCGCTTGCAAAAGAACAGGCCTGCTCCCATGAAAGCTGAAATCCCACCCTTTGAAGATTATAAGAATCTACAGCAAGAGCCTATGACAGGACAGCTACAAAGCAGAGCTGATGGTACATAAAATCTAAATATTAATATTGTTGCTACATTTTAGTTCTCTGAGAGGAAGGGGGGAAGAGTTAACTTTATATAGACTATTCTTTAACATAACAAGGGCATTTTAATATGCATGCGTTTAGGAGACAAGAAATGTTAGTTCAGAGGAACTTTTCTGGCTGATTGTCAAGGCACAAATGCAGGAAGCCGGCAGTAGTTCATA
>NW_015231081.1:0-758 GCF_001447785.1 Gekko japonicus | reverse complement strand
AACACTGGTCCCAGGTTCAATCTCTGATCATTCCAGTTAAAAGGAGAAAGAAGACAGCAGGTGATCTGAGACACCTCTTCCCGAAACACTGAGAGATGATGCCCATCAGAGTAAACAATGCTATCCTCCATGCTGACCAGTGTTTAACTCAGTGTAGGGCAGCTTCATGGGTAACAGCATATGCATCCAATAGTTTGTATGAGTCTTGAATCTAGTAAATGATGGGCAACACAGAGACAACCAAAGAAAGAGCCTTTACCAGCTGGCATTGCTCGGTAGAAGCAGGCAGTAGTCAATGGGGCACAGTGCAGGTAGACAACTGCTGGCCTGCAGAGCCCTCCTGTATCCATGGGCAGATCCATGCAGAGCACATTACAGCAATCTAATTTTAAAGATCCCTAAGACATAAAGGATCGTGGTCAGGTATCAGTTTTCCATCAGAGGATGCAGCTGATAAAAGTCAGTCCATACCACAGCCAAAAACTTTGAGTACATCAGAAAAGCCGAATCTAAAAGCACCCCCTAGGTACAAACCTATTCTTTAAGAACAGAATGAGAGTATAAGGGTCAAACTACAAGTGGCACCAGGCACAGATCATCCCGTAGCTGCCAACACCATTTTAAAAGCATTTGCAGTTCTTTAAAAATCTGGGTAGGGAACACGGTGCAGTGGCCAAAGCGGCTCTTTTGTGTGTCCCCCACCCCCATGCCTTTTCAGGTCTTTTCCCTTGCAATCAGTCCACTAAGTCCCCTCACTA
>NW_015231080.1:0-758 GCF_001447785.1 Gekko japonicus | reverse complement strand
AAACAAACAAACAAAAAGACTTTTCAGTTTAACCTGGGAAATCTGTCACTAGCCTTTTAAAAGGGAAAAAAATGACAATGGAACTATTAAAATATATTTATTAAGTATATATTCTCAAGTATTATGCAAATCAGTTTTGAATTACCCTAACATTTATAATGTGTAGTGTTTTTGCTTATCTAAAGATGATGTGATGTAATGAACAAGCCCATTTCATGCTTTCCTCATGATTTTATTGACTGCAAAGTATCAGTTTTATAGAGGTTAATTGATTGAGCTGTATAATGTTGCTAATTTAAATTAAGTAAACCATTCAGAAACCCTGACTGAAGACATACATAAATTTGTACCCTCCACAGATGCAATATGTAGAAATTAGCTTTGCTTATTCATGATGAAAAACATTAATCTGATTTATTATGCAGATAATGCAAAAACTCAGTGCTTCTGATATGTAAGCTGCATTTCATTCGTCAAAAGCCAATAAATAAGCATAATGCCAAACAAATCAGTGACCATTTTTAAGTTTCTGCAATTAATTATTCTCCATATCACATACTTAATTAACACAGAAGGAAGGCAGGTATAAAATAATTAGCCTGTAGTTAGGCTTATTGTTACTTTTAAATCATTTCTGTCCTACAAAACCCCATACAACTCCCATCCTATTGTAATTGATATTTGCACTTATAGAACACCTTCTGCCTAATAAAAAGTCTTCCAAGTGATGAGGCTTTCAGGTACCAAATTTTAGATTG
>NW_015231079.1:0-758 GCF_001447785.1 Gekko japonicus | reverse complement strand
CTTCTTTTCTTCTTCTTCTTCTTCAGTGGAAGAGCACATCCTACACACGAAGAATGCACCCAGGTTCCATCTCTGACATCTTCAGCGCAAAAGACTTCAGGTCGCAGGAGTAGAGAAAAGACCTTTGCTGGAGACCTTGGAGAGCGGCTGTGAGTCACCGCAGAGAGGGCTTGTTGGTGAAATGAACCGCGCAGTCTGTTTCAGCATGGGGAAAATGGGGGTGGGGGGAAACCCAGAATAAAAAGAAGGCAGCTTTGGGTGTTCGAAGATGAGCAAGAAGAGGGGAGGGTGGCAGGTCCACAGCTGCAATCCGATGCACCCTAACCCCTCCAAACACAAAGGGGCTCATTTCCAAAACAAACTTGCCCAAGGCTGTACCGCATCATAGTTCCTTCCAATGTTATGTTTTACGCAGGTTTGTACTGCAAATAAGCAACGTGACTTCCTTCTCGTATAATAGGATTACCTTCCTGACAGCCCCTCCAGTGCACACGGAAATCTCCTCCACCGTACCCGCTTGGAACAACTGAAACAATTGCACTTGCCAGACAAAAAATTAGACACAGAGATTAATTTAACAGCCAGGCTGAAGGCAACTCCAGAGAAGGATCTGCTCAGGGCCAGACTGCCAAATTTGTGTCCTGGGGCTTTCCCTCCTCCCTTATGTTTTGCATAGCATTACGAAGGCCTCAACAGAAATTAATCTCATGAAAATTAACACATAAAATTATTTGATACTTTATGTACTTGTAACTGCA
>NW_015231078.1:0-758 GCF_001447785.1 Gekko japonicus | reverse complement strand
ACCTGGGTATCCCAGATCCTAATCTGACACTAAGCACTACACCATGCTAACAGATTTACATATGTACTGAAACAATTAATAAGGATTTCCCTGATTTCACTTCTGTATTTTGGGCTGGAGCAATGGCCAGAACAAGAAGTCTTGATGCAATCCCATCTAGGGGGACAAGTGTTTATGCAAAGTTAAGATTCCCATCTAGAGGCTTTGTATTTCAGCCCCATTGAAACCAAACAACAAATCTTTGCATGACAACCAACCCTTATTTCTGAAGGTTTGTTCTATACATATAGAGTCCTCTACTAAAAGGGGCATAGGTATGTTCATTTATCCTGACAGAACCTACGCTTGTCAAACTGTTATTCCACTGTTGACTGTTGGGGAATAAGTACTGAGAATCCAAGCCACGTTGCAACCAGAACTGTTCCAAGATTGTGGCATATATTAGGGAGCTTTAAAATCAGCCTCCTGAATTTACTGGAGGCATTAATCCTCTCACCAAACTGCATCACTAACCTACACAATTGCAAGGAAGTGCTCCAGCATAGTTATTTGACCCACAGACATTTTCATTATTTCTAATAAAACTCTTGTTAGATTAATTGCACACAATAAAAGTGACATGCGAAATACTGCTTATGCAATGAATTGATGTGCCAAGCTACATTTGGCTAAGATGCTTTCTCTCAGTCTCTTCTCATTTATTTACTTGAGAGGTGGGGAAGGGGAAGGGATTACTGACACAGAAAGCATCTTTTTTT
>NW_015231077.1:0-758 GCF_001447785.1 Gekko japonicus | reverse complement strand
AGGTAAAGGTTTCCCTTGCTCAAAAGCAGCTAGCTAAGATTAATACCAGAGTTGGATTATACATTTTCTAACACCACCTAGAGACGTTTAATGTTGCATTGTTCTGGTTTTGCTCAGTATCACGTAGAGTTGTATTGAGGCACTTGAGGGTTCATTTGCATTTTAAGAATGCAGGGCCATAAACTCTGGACCTCATAACCATACTTCTAAACCAGCACAGAGGGCGGGGCTACTCTAGGCTACTCTAGGCTTTGAGTTCCCTGAAAATTCTGCTCACACTTGGATAATAAAACTGGTGCAAGTGAAACCAGAATATTACCCTCAGTCTTTAACAGCTCATTAAGGACAAATAGGCTTTTAGCTAATGAAAATCTAGCATTTGTATTAAAAGCTTCATAGTGATATATGGACAGTGGGGCTCTATTGTCCTGGGTAATTCAGAATTTTATTTGTCCTTTTCTACTGGGGGAACATCATGCACAATATTGCAGTTGCTCTAAACTAAAATAATTAATTGGGCTATCAAATGTAAGTACCCAGAGTTCTGAGGGTAAAGCAACACCAACTGTGAACATTAACACTTCTCTTAGTGCTGACCTGAGATATGACTAGGAAATTATGAAGTGGTCAAATGCATATTAAATAATGAATATGCAGGGATGGAAAACACTCCAGTGTGGGAAGGCAAATGATGGTGTTTCATTTTATTGAAACAAAGTGCAGGAAGATGCTCATCTCTAAGAGATGAAGGGGTAGTT
>NW_015231076.1:0-758 GCF_001447785.1 Gekko japonicus | reverse complement strand
ACACCAAACTGGCAAGTGACTGGCTGTCGTTAGTTGGGGTTTTATATTCTTCTAACCCTCAACAAATATAACTGGGCTAATTCCAGTTTTTAAACAGTCCTTTGGTTTTTTTTAAAAAAATTATGCTGATCCTAAATCACTGCTCTTGAGATTCCATATTGATATGCTGGTACTTTTGAAGTGCAGCAATGTCCATTTTATTGGGATTCTACAACTGAAGGATTGACCGAAGTGAGCTGTATAGCATTTTATGTACCGCTCATTCAGTGAGCGTTGCCATAACAGGCCGTGGCCATCCCACTCCGTAATAATGTGGTTCTATTACAGAAATATCATTTTAGCAGTTTTCGGCTGAAGGAAAGTAACTTGTATGAAGGAGTAAGTTTATTGGGTGTGAAATGGAATTTCGGACCCAAAGACACAGCATATTTCAACAATTTCCCATTAATTCTATTAAGTGCGGGAGCTGTTTGGGTGAAGAATTTAATGGTTCATGTTTGAAAAGATAAATCTGGGAGAGTTTCCTGTAATTCTCTGGAAAGAATTTAGAGCCTGATATGCTTTGGTCTGGTGACCTGCTTATGTCATTGCAACCATCTAGAAATGTGGTCAGTTTGAAAACCTGACAGGAAATATTCACTCCAAGCACATACCCAAATGTACATTCATGTACTTCAAACTTCATTGATGTGGATCCCCCCCACCTAAGAAATACTTACATTCTGTTTCCAATCTGAGCTTTTTTCTCTCATCTCCCC
>NW_015231075.1:0-758 GCF_001447785.1 Gekko japonicus | reverse complement strand
ATTCATTCTACTGCTTCAGACCAATACGGTTGACTATCGGGACCTATTCCCATACAGTGTTACGTTTAATAAGTAAACAATAACTACATTTCTCCAGTCGAACACCACTGATTTCAACGGAGTTAGGCCGGACAAATGCTGCGTACAACTGCACTGTTATTCTTCCTACGGTCCGTCTTCAACAGCTGTCTCGGATGACCAAGGTGTCTGGGCTCAGCTTACAGCGGTACAACCCCTTGCCCGACAAACATAACAAGGGGGGGAAATTATCCCCCAACTTTGGTTAGTGTTTCAGCAGCTCCTGGCAAAGAGCAGCCCTTCAGAGAAAAGCAGAAAGGCCGATGGCGAATTTTCTCCTCTGCTGCAAAAAGACTTTTACTCCACCCCCGTTCAATCACCAACCCCCCCTTTAAAAAAAAAAACCAGAACAGATAAATGGTATTTTTCTTTGGTTCTCAGATTACGAGCAACTGGATTCCACCCGGGCAGCTGTAGATGAAGCCTCTCCCCCTCCCGGCCCGCCACCCGTTACAGCTGCTGTGGTTGGAATCCAGCAAAACGAAACAGAGAAACTCACGAAAGCGTCTCTGTTTATTAGACCCGGGCCTCTTCACTTAGGAGGCCTTTCTCACTCGGCCCACCGTAGGATCTCACCAGACTGAAGGAAATGGTTCTGTTTCTCCATTTTAAGCCTTAAAGATGTAGTTAGGCAGAATGTGAAACCCCCTGGACCTGGGTAGCCCAAGCAAGCCCGATCT
>NW_015231074.1:0-758 GCF_001447785.1 Gekko japonicus | reverse complement strand
TTAAATGACCAGGGCCTTGTTGAGCCGATACTAATTATTTCAGGATCCAGGGGGGCTTTGGGATTCATGCTAATTCTCAAGTCTCTCTTGAGCTCCGTTTCATTCCCCTGTGTAAACTCGCCAAGGCGCAAAATTACCTGACCCTCCCTCCCTCATTTGTCCCTTCCTCTCACATGCCAATTAGCAAAAACTGACCCAAACCTCTGCTCACGGAAAGTCCCCCAGCTGGGAATTGCAAGCTGATTTTTTTAAAGCGGTCAGTTTCGCTCGGCAAGGGTCGGGTGTGTTTTAGGTCTCATGGGTACATAAATGCATTCCATACCTCTGGATGCCCTCTTATATTAATGGTATATCTTGCTAATGAGGAAGAGAAAAGCACATTCCACAGGAGGCGTTAAGCATGAACTGCCGAGAAGCAAAGTGTGAGGCGGGTGGGGAGGGAGGGAGCCAAGCAGATTTCACAAATATTCTTGATGCAAGGAGGCATTGCAAACTTAGAGATGCCATGGTCTGATGGACAGTATATCTGGCTTGCGCCAAGGAGATCTGTTGTCAAATCTCAGCTATTAACAATCCAGAACAAGCTTGGGCAAATCACTGTCACTTAGTCTCAATTCCCTTCTGCAACCTAAGAAGGATGCACTACATGCCAGGAGCATTGGGGAGACAATATCAAGGTTGAGGCTGTGGGGAGCCACGCCAATATTCAGACTTGTACGTTCTTCAGCCCTGGCTGGTTGCTACAGTTGGGGTCTTGA
>NW_015231073.1:0-758 GCF_001447785.1 Gekko japonicus | reverse complement strand
ACTAACTTAGCTTAGAGGGAACACAGCCTGCAACTACCTCAAGTCTCATGCATGTCTGGTATGGAGGTCTGAGCTGGGCTGCAGACAGACTTCCTCTGCAGCAGACCTTTGCCACAAGCCAAAGGATGAGACTTTTATTTCCTGGTTGGAAAAGCAACTCCAAATTCAGAAAAAGGAACTTTTAACTTAGAGAATATAACACACAATTGATACAAGGAGCAAAAGCATGCAGTCAAAAAGCAAAAGACTACAGTATCTGAGCACAGGGAAAAATTAAATACGTATAAACTGCACCCTCTTTTCTTAGTTCTAAACTTATTGCTGTGATGTTAAAGAGATAAGCAGAAATATCGTAATACTTCCAGGTTTCTTATTCAGGCTGTGTTCATCTCAGTTTTCCTCCTTTTCCCATCTGTCCGGCTACCTCTTTTCAAACCCCAGCCACTGTTTCTCCTTCAGAGTCTCTTTACATTCCCAACAAAACTCTCTCAGAAAGAATGGCTGGCACGCCCTTTTTCTTCTCTTCACTGGAAAACAATGTGACATCTGTTCCAGCTTGGATGCCATACCTGAAACAGGGTGTTTAAGCTAGAACTGTCATTGCTAGCCTCTTGCCACAGCGGTTTCTTATATCAGATGTTGATACCCAGCAACCTCATCCAATCTTCAGAACCATTATTTCATTTTATAGTCCACCTTTCTCACTGAGATACAAGGTAGATTGCAGAATAAAAAAATATGTACTCATACAGCAAAAG
>NW_015231072.1:0-758 GCF_001447785.1 Gekko japonicus | reverse complement strand
GCACAGCTGAAGTAGGCAATTTTAAACTGGTCATCTGTGAAATTCATTGTTCTGAGCACAAGCTTGGAGTGCTCAAAGTAGGATCCTATATGGGTTCCAGTAACTTTTACTGGGGTCACAAGGTTGCCGTAATTCAGAAATGACTTGACGGCATGTAACACACACAGCTTTTAGTGGGTAGTGGCAACATGAGCAAAGAACTCCCTTCTTGCCTGAGAGAAAGATCTCTGTGCAACCTAGACGTCTGCTGTCTTAACCCCAACAACACAGCTGATTCACTAAGACCTGGATAACAACCACCCTTCTAACAAACAGGGAGGTCAACTGCATCAGTTCAGTGAAACTCTCGCTTGAAATTTCAGTCTATTTTTGGATTCCAAGAAAAGCCATTTATTGCCCACAGACTTGACCTCATTACAAATGCAGCATGAGGTAATGGCACAGGTCATTAATGGTCTTTAACGATCTTTAAAGCCTTCTATGGCCTCGGATCCACTATCTATAGGACTCTCCCTTTCTCTAGGTCCCTGTGAGCCAGCTGCAGTCCTCAGCCTGGCATCAACCCCAGGCTGTGCCTTCTGCTTTGTGGAGTGAGTGCCCTGAAGAGGTAGAGAGGGTATCTTTAGCAATTTTTAGAAGATGCAACAAGGCAGTTTCATTTGGCAGGGCTTTTAGCTGGGTATAGACTGCAGGCATCTTTGGGGGGGGTCTGGGGTTTAATTTTGGATCTGGTGTACAGTTTGGTGTAGTGGTTAAGT
>NW_015231071.1:0-758 GCF_001447785.1 Gekko japonicus | reverse complement strand
ACCTTTACCTTTAAACTCAGGAGAGAGAGAGAATTGCATTCCAGAAGGGTGACGGCTTGAGGCTGGGGACAAAACATGCAGCTGCATGCCCCCCCACACACACACTCAATTGGCTAACCAGAGTTAAGCAAACCAGCAGCATTATATCTACATTGATCCCTGGAATACTTGCCATTTCTCTGAAAACAAAACACAAACGCCCGGACGTGACTGACCAGACATACTCAGGATATTGAAAAATGCTGTGAAATTTCCACTTCCTCCCTCCCCTTTCTATGGTTTAGCATGACAATGTTACATCTGGGATTGGCCATACTTAGCGCTATCCAGGAATCCCCTTTACCCCAGTTTGAAAATCGCTGCTTAAGTGGAGGTTATCGCCAATCCAGATGCAACAAGACAGCATCCCAAAGCAAACCATGGAAGGGAGAAGGCAGGGTGTGCCGGAGGCGGAACGGAATAGATCTCACGATCCACATCACTCCTCTAATCTCTTAACCACCATTAGTAAATTGAGAATATCATGTTTGTACTGAGTGAATCACTTCAGGACATGAATGAGCAACACTGCACATTTTTTGTCTGTGGAGTCCTTATTTTTGTTAAAATCAATATTTTGAAACAAAAATTCAGGAACAAATGTGCCTTGGAATTCACCCAGCTATTCATGTTTTTGCTTTTTACATTTTGAAACGTCGTGAGAATTTTTAGGAACTGTATTGGGTGTTAACAACTTCCAGGGAATTAAGTGACCCAAC
>NW_015231070.1:0-758 GCF_001447785.1 Gekko japonicus | reverse complement strand
TCCCTCCTGGAGCACAGGGCAGGTTTTAAAGGTTCCCCCACCCCGCCCTCTTTTTGCTGAATTACAAAGTAACATTTGGGGTATTCCTATGAGTATGTCAATACCCTTGCCTCACCTGTGGATGGCCCTCGTGGGCAGCTTTTGTTGTCCATATGGGACCAGCCAGTGTACTATTAAAGACACTGGTGGTTGTTAGATGCTTCTAATTGTCTCGATTCTCAATCCTTGTAATATTGACAGAGTTTAGTTTAGTCTTAGCAGTACTGAACACCATTCCTAACTATAAGGACAATGTGATGGGTAGGTTGTATATTTACATAACTTCCATTTTTGCTTTGTACAGAGTAATCAACTAAGTTAAGGCTCTGGTTTATGCTTATTATAGCTCTTCAGTGTATTGTTACTATTTATTTTTAGTATTTTGTTGGCTATTAATCGTTGTTATTGCTTGAAATCTTCTAATAAAAATTGATACATTTTTTTTAAAAAAGAAGCAGCAGCTGGTAGACCTATTTGGTAGGATGGGGGGGATTCAAATAAATGAAACAAACACCACCTTACCCATATAATAATCCCGGGAGGTGGTTGTCTGTAAGGTAAGGATTGATGACTAAATAATCGAAAATCCTTGCAGGTATCAATGTAGGTGGGACCTCTCTAATCCACTAGGAGCTGGATCCAGCCAGCTTTTTACACTCAAATGCACCTCCTTACCAGAGCCTCCATTCCATACTGGTTTTGCCCTTGCAGAGAAGGGG
>NW_015231069.1:0-758 GCF_001447785.1 Gekko japonicus | reverse complement strand
TTTCTTTAGGGTATGTTTGGAGCTTATTAGAATAATATCTCAAATAATGATTTAATGGGATATAGGGAAATAACAGGGCTGTTGTGTGTTTTCTTTTCTTTTTTTTCTCGTTCTTTATGTGGGGTGTTAATAATTTAAAAATGAAATGAATGATTGGAGGAGGAAATGAATTGGTAAAATAATGGTGTAAATCACAAAAATTCGAAAAAGGCTAAATGGATAAGGTTTATTCAAATATGTATTTATATATGGTTGTACAATAGCATTAGAAAGTCCAGAAGGGAGAAGATTATGGTCAAACTTTGATAAGTCAGCTTAGCGCATAGATGTTTACTGAAAGTTAATTTGGAGCTAAATAAAGATAGGTAAGGATTTGATAGAAAAGCGTGGAAGGTAGATATAAAGAAAGTGTATGTTTAATAATAGGAGGTTTAATCTAGTGGACAAATGTTGGATAGGTGCCCAGGAGGAAGGTTTATATTGCCAACAGAAACTTGCAGGTACAGCAGGCAGAACAGCATTGGTAAGAAAAGTTAAAAGTAAATGCTCTAGTCGACACAGATTGTATTTCAGGGTTGAGAATTAGAAAAAGATATTTATTTCTGTTATTTTGGATGATTGATTGTTGGCTCTGTGTTGCGGGAAGGGGAAAAAGAAAAGGGAATTTATAGGATTTGGGTGTTGTCTTGTCGATTGAATATATGTATGTGATATTGATCTATATGATAAAATTCTAATAAATATATTGCGCAAAAAAA
>NW_015231068.1:0-758 GCF_001447785.1 Gekko japonicus | reverse complement strand
AGGGCAGCCAAAGATGAACAGAAATGTTCCCAAATGCCAGTGTTCTGGGCTGTGTTACCACATAATGCAACAATCTATTGATACTTATGAAACCTTCTGGAATGCACTGAACTTTGCAATTGTAAACGGGAAAGGTTTCATATTTGCATAGGACACCTTACGAATAGTTTTGCATTCTAAAACGTTTGGGGGCTAGTAATTCAATAACAGGCATTTGTATTATTACAATTCAGGTAAATTTTAGCTGAATCTGTGGATTTCTTTAATCACTTAACTCTTTTATTTCTCAGTATAAAAGTGCTCCTTCCAAAAGGAAATGTCATATATAAAAACTATAAATAGTTTTTACAGGTGGGAAGATATCACATAGTAATAATTTCTGTATGTTCTTGGTACATTGGCCTCAGAAAATGAAAAAGGCAATGTACTGTAAATTGATGATGTCTACTGAATCATATTTTAATAGAGAGAAAATGTAGTAGTAATGATAATGATAATATTAATAATACTTAGCAGTTATATAGCTTATTTCAAATGTTTAAAGAACTTCACACACATTATTTCAAGAGTCTGAGCCTGTGTGTTCCAATTCACATTTAATTTGATCATGGTCCTGTGCAGCGTGACTGGGAAGCATTTATGCACAAGAATTTCTGGATGTAGTACAGCATAAACAATAGGGGCTATGATCCAGCACAGAATTGTCCATTTAACTGGATTGTGATATAGACCAGGAACAACTGGAGGAGGAGGAGGAG
>NW_015231067.1:0-758 GCF_001447785.1 Gekko japonicus | reverse complement strand
ACTAGCTTCCAAGCACAGAACACTGACTCAAAGGAACGTGGTGTGTGAGAGACACTGAAACTCTTGCCCGGCCTAATATTAACCCTTGCCAGATATAGGAATGCAACACGTTGAATTCAGCAAAGAATTACGCAAGAGCCCTCTGAAGTCTCCCATCTGCACATGTTTAGGATTCATTGTCATCATCTCTCCCCCCACCCCCCGGTGTATACCTGTTCTGGGAAACCGAGGCACCAGTAATGCAGCATCACCAGGTTAGCCGTCGGTCATCCTCCTGTTCTTTTCTCTGGCTTTAAGACTGCTAAATAGGCGAGGTCAGCTGTGCTTTTCCGTTTGTATTCCCCCCCCCCAAGTAATTAATGGACTCCACCGCACGAAAAGTGTTACGTGTGTTGCCTTGTGATTCATGCAGGCGCTTCCCAATAGGTGGGAATACGTGGGAAGCAGGAAATCGCAAAGTGAAAACTGCACACAAGCTCTTGCTAATTCTGAAATTCCCCTTAAAACTCCCTGTGGCAGGTGGAGCAAGATTGGGACAGAACAGAACCAAACGGGGAGTAAGGACTTGAGAGAGACCCAGCGGTCCGTCTGTTCTGTCCCCAGGGAGCCAAAGAAGCCCAGGTAATTGAACCTCTCTGGTTCTCAAGACGGGGGTGGTGGTGGGGAATCACAGCTGGCCTTCTGCCAGTAAAGCTCAGTGAAGACCTGCTGAGAGGACAAAACGGAGACGTGATTAAAATGTGGAGTTCACTACCAGA
>NW_015231066.1:0-758 GCF_001447785.1 Gekko japonicus | reverse complement strand
GGTCTACCTCTCTGTATCAGATGCTGGGGACCAGAAACTGGGGAGGCCTGTTGCCTTCATGCTCAGCTACCCAGAGGTATAATTACCACAAGGAACAGGATGCTGAACTAGATGGATCTGAGTGTGATTCAGCAGGCCAATTCTTACGCCTTTCAGCTAATCAGAAATGTTACCATCTCCTTCTCACCCAGCTATTCTTCTTTTCGAAGCCTGGGATGACGCAGGAGATGTTCTTTCTCACACCCTCTGCTGTGGTACCAGGCAAGCCCTCCTGCCTTCTAATTCAAGTGCATACCTGTTCCCTCTGCCTCCCACGCCCAGGCCTGAGCTCCACGTGCCCAGCAGTATAAAGTCTGCTGACCTTGAGGCAATTTACTTTTTGTTTCTACTCAGATTGAAACAGTGCAAAATTGTCCAGGTGCCAGAACACCTCAGTAAGACAGTTCTCTGCCAATGGAGAGCAGGTTTTACCATGGCTGTCTCTCTCGGGCCAATGCCCTGCGGCCATGGTAGGATGTTCTTAGAAACCATCAACACTTACCTCAAGAGAGTGAACGTCAAAATGATGCTCAGGGTGGTGTGGCAAGGGCTGGTCCTGAAAAATAAACCTTGGTTTGAATGATGGGGCAGATCACCCCGGAGATGTATGGAGCAATAAAACCTCAGACCTAACCACACAAGGCTGGAAAATCAGTGTAAGAAGGCTCTGGGGAAATGCTATGGAAATGGTTTAACGATCATAAGCAGAGTGGGGTGCT
>NW_015231065.1:0-758 GCF_001447785.1 Gekko japonicus | reverse complement strand
ATGAGATTCCCCCCATCCCACATCAGAACTCCCCGTTCCCCCCTCCTGTGCTGTTTTTGGAAACAAAATGAGGAAGAGCTGTGTCGGCTGCGTGGGTGGGTAGGGAAGTCCTGCCCCATGTTCTCTGCTGTGCTATCAGATCTCCTAGAATACAAGTTACTGTCTACAAGTCCTGGGAGAGTTCTGACCTTTCTCATCCCTTCTAGAACAGCCTGGGGAAAAGCTGGAGCTTGAGGACATTTACAAGTCTCCGTGTGGCACCAGAAACGGTGGGCAAAGCAAGTGTCTCAACACTCACTCCTTGAACTTCAGCGAAGGTCCAGTACTAAGTCTGGTCTACTGAACTAGCGGGAGGAGGGTGCAGCTGCCTTCTGCTCTGGTCATGAGTGCCATCTGCTTGCTGATTGCCAGGCACTTGCCAGGCAAAAGGGGACATGTACAGGTGCCCCTGAGAGCCAACCTGGGCAGTCTGTGCTTTTTGCCTGGAAAAGTGAACATGGGAAGGTGGAGGGTCACCACCAACATCTTTGTAGCCATGAATTTACATGCATGGATGGGGCACATGGAGACGGCTGTCTCTGTCACGTTTAGTATGGCCCCAGTTCGCCACAATTCAAGTAAACTTCAAAGTGGAACTTGCAAATCTGGAGATCTTGTCTTCCCAGTGCAGGTGGGATCTGTGAGTTACTTAAATTAGCGGGAATCAGCGCCATGAAAACAGTGATATTTCTGCAAGTTGAAATATCTCTGTGCTGGTG
>NW_015231064.1:0-758 GCF_001447785.1 Gekko japonicus | reverse complement strand
GTCCAAAATGGATGCCATTGGTAACAGCACACAAATGTGTGCAAGATCTTAGATGAAATTATTGAGATGCATAGTGGCCTAAAATGTTCTGCAACTATTATGAGGCTGAGAGTATGGACGAAAGGCTCATAACACAGCTGTTTTGCTGCTGTGGTGGCGGCAGTGGGACTTCTGTTGAGTTCAATGTGTTATTGGCTGATGTCACAATAGAAATAGATTCAGTATGAGTTTGGATTTACTCAGTTGTTTTTCTAAATGTCCACCCTCTGTCTGTATTGTTATTCCCAGAACCTTTTTGTTCTGGTAACATTGCTGACCCATGACGAGGAATTTTGCAGTGTTTCAGTACATGCAGGTTCAATAGTCACTATAAATTAAGGAACATTACAGATTCCTGATGGTATATAGTGTCTGGCCTGTATTTCGATTGAATCTCAACATTATACATGTCCAGGTGAAAGCATATTTGTTAGATTACTTCATGGAGCACTTGCTAATATAAAAAGAGAATTGAGAGCAAAAAAAATTAAAGTAGATAGTGTGGTATGCATGTAGACACATGCTAACACTGAATGCATTGTCACTCTTGCTCCAAATAAGCCCATAAACATGAACAAAATAGCCTTAATAGAAAGCTAACGAGCATGCCTGCAGATCCAGAAAGATTGCTTTATATTTATTCACAAGCCAGAAAATGTTGGGCTTGGAGGGGGGGCTCCTATTTTTGAGGACTCCTGCTTCATCCCTTCCTGTGTTTG
>NW_015231063.1:0-758 GCF_001447785.1 Gekko japonicus | reverse complement strand
CTCTGAGAACATATTCTCCTTTCCTTATCATATGCAAAGCAGGTCGCACAAACATTTGTGTTCAGCTATTTTTACAGGCAACCAGGCTCTCCTTTAAAGTGGCAAAACGTTGCTTTCATTTGGCTTTTAATTAAGCAGTTTATTGTGGTCATGCTGTTTATGTTTTAATATCTGTTTTAGAGCAAACTGATGACAAGGTAACATTCACTGTGAAAATCCACAGTTGTAATAACATTTTTAATCACCTTGGCCTGTGGTGTTTTGTTGTTTATAGCACTTCTGTTTACCATTAAGTGTTCACCTAATTCTGGTACAGTTGAACCGTAGTAGCAAATGAGTAACTTCCTACAGTTCCACACTATTTTTTTAAAAAAATCGCAACCCCCCCCCCACTGTTTCAGTATACAAGTCTTGTTCAGTGGCAACATTCAGCCCAGAAAGATGTTTCTGTTGGGGGGTGGCGCACATCTGAACAGATACATGTACATTTTCCAGAAATTTTGAAACTAAGGGGGAAATGTTTCCCCTTTTCAGAAAAAAACCCAGAAATTTTGGTGGAAAACTGAAATAAAATGCATCATCTAACAGCTAGCATTTACAATTGTATTAACTGGAATATTTATGGGATTTTAAAGTATAAATTGCTTATTTTTCTACAAGCAGAATTGCAAATACACACAATACCAAAGTATTTTTATTCATTCCAAAAGAGAGAAAAAAATCCATAGGATAGATCCATGTGGTCAGCCATGTTGGTC
>NW_015231062.1:0-758 GCF_001447785.1 Gekko japonicus | reverse complement strand
CCTGGTTCACATTCAGTTCAACTAAAGCACACTTTCCACATTCATAAGGAAGGGTCCAGGGATAATTTATGGAGAGGAATCACACCTTCCTTGCCTCCCTCAGCCCAGCAGCCCTCACATTCTCTTTTGTTCTCTGTAGGTATTGCAGCCTCAACACGAAAGAATGAAATGCATCTTTTAGGACACTGCGACCTTCACTAATGATTTGTTTCCAAACAGTTTCTTGTCCTTTGGTCTCGCCTCTCCATCACTCCAGTACACAGCCATGTCCTCCATCAGCCCCCTTTCACCCTCTACATCGGAAAGGTCATTCTCATGCCCACCAGAGCATAAAGCCCTTTCTACAGCCAAGCATGAGGCCATCCAGGCTCAACCCCACGGCTCTTCTACATGGACAGAAATACATCCCTTGAATGACGGATCCTTGTATTACATCTAACGAGTTCATCCACAAAGTACCAATTAGGAGAAATTACATTCAGGGTGGAAGGATTTTAGCAATGCGCCTACTGGATGTTCCTCCTGGTAGGTGTTTTCCAGGCAGTAACAAATTGGTTTTTAAATTTACGTAATAAAAATGTTTTGCTTGATTTCTGAGATGATTTTGTTGGATCTTGGCTTAACGTTCTCTGGAACAAGAGCATGATATGAATGGGAAAAAATGAATACAAGCAGAGAAAGGGGGAGTTTTGAAAAATGTAATAAAATCTTTCTGTGCTGCCCGCGATTGAAAGAAAATTTGATTCAGGTCTCAAATG
>NW_015231061.1:0-758 GCF_001447785.1 Gekko japonicus | reverse complement strand
AAAATGTTTGTTTGTACCTGTCTGGCCAACAATTCTCTCATGGTTTTGGACATACCCAAGTTTTGCCCCTTGCCCCATTGACTTGTCGGAGAGATTCCTTAACTCTTTCAACCTTCCCGCCCAACGTTCTTAAAATGTATTAATTTCTGTATTTTAGCGCAACACGTCCAGGTACACTGAGGATTACATAACAGCCCAGTCAGCCTAAGGTCATGATATGTCTACAGAAATCGGAGTGTATTATTTGGGGACTGGAAACTTAGCACTCAAATCCCATTAAGGAGACTTGCTGATAAATGACTCTTAGCATGCCTAATTGGATAAGCAGGTGCCTTCCTCAAAAATAACCAGGGATGGATTACCTTTGCTGCTCTAACACCTGCACAAACAGGTTTATGGACCTTGTCTGTAGTACCACTGGAGACTAGCGGGGGATGACAAGAGCATTATTTGGGCGCATTAATCGCCTCAGAGTCGGCTTAGCTGCCTCAGGAAACGAAAGGAAGATCTCATTTACCTGACACCCATTTTCCCTCATGATATCCATTGCCTTGTTCACCGCCGTATTGGGAGGTTCGCAGACCTCCACCTGGGTCTTCATGTTGTGCTCGAAATAAGGGCCAATGAGAAAGTAGTTCTCCCCCCATTCGTCCAACGTGATTTTGGCTTTTGTCTGGATCACGGTGTAGATGCCGCCAACTGGAAGGGAATTTAAAAGAACCATGTCAACATCGGCATTAGGCTGAAGTTTGCAGAGC
>NW_015231060.1:0-758 GCF_001447785.1 Gekko japonicus | reverse complement strand
TCTTTTTCTACTAAATGACCCCTGGTGAATCCTATAGCATCAAATCCTCACTGAGGTCTCTGTCCTCCCCAGGTTCCACCCCCCCAAATCTCCAGAATGTTCCCAACCTGGAGCTGGCAAACCTTACATCCCTCACCCCTCACCACTGGCAACCCTAGCTGGTCAGCCATTCTGCAAAGCTGCAAGCAGTAAGAAAGAAAGAAGCAAAAGGGACATCATAAACATGTCCGCCTCGTACAATGTCTGCCATCTTGCTACTCAGAATGTCACTTCCAAGGAGGAAAACTGCAACTCATAATATGCGAAGATGAGGAGCAAGAGGAAGAATACCTACAGAGGTAATATCTACAAGTATGCATCTTTTGGGGGTAAATCAAATGTTTTATGAAAGCCAGTCTTCCTCATGGAGGTTAAACAGTTGGCCAAGGTGATGGAAGGGGCTCCAGGCTATAATACCCTGCGGGGCACAAAGGCGGCATTTAGTATTTCTGGTGTTGGTGTGCTTGTCAAGGTAAGAGAGGGCGGCCAGAGGGTGCATATCGAATGGCCAAGCACCAAAATTAGCAGGTTTAAAACTCCCTGAACATTGCCTGCCTGAACCAAAAGGCTTTTGGAACCCTGAGAAATTTGCGGCAATCCATCTACTTTAGATGCTAAAGTCCAGGCATTGGACCATTCTTGATGGGGCCCAGCTGTAGCAAGCAGTTGCATTGTTTTATTCCCTCCACACACTGTTTCTACATATAATATCTTACTTG
>NW_015231059.1:0-758 GCF_001447785.1 Gekko japonicus | reverse complement strand
GGATATAAATCCAAATAAATAAATAAAAACATAAAACCATGGAAAAAAGCCCTTCCCCCAGTCCACCCTGCCCCTGCTCCACCAAAGGAGGGAGGGGGGAAAAGACAATTTGCCTTACCCTGCCCCACCTTCTCAAAAGGGAGAGGGAAGAAGGGAGAAAGGAAAAGACAGCCTGCCTAACCAATTGTCTGAGCACTGTTTTCCTTGCATTGAGCAGGACTTGAATAGGTTAGGCATCACTTTCCACACCTTGGGTATGCCAGGTGCCACCTTCCTCGCATCATGTGGGTTTAGGTGGACGAAGCCAGGCACTATCTCCCTCACCTTGAGTGGGGCCCAGGTGGGCTGAGTGCAGTGCTGCCTCCTCCCTTGCCTTGCCTTGCCTCGTACTAGCCAAGCCTGGTGCCACCTACTCCTTTACCTCACCTCACATGGGTCTCCAGTGGGCTATGTGCTACCTCCCCACCTTACCTCATGCTCAGACCTTGCCTCAGACCTGCTGGGTACCACCACCTCTGCCTTGTGTGGGGGTTGGGTGGGCCAGGCTGAGCCCTTCTATCACAGGGCTGACCTGTAGGGCAAAGAACGTCAACATACTGAGAGGCATCCTGGTGCTGTTAATGGTCAGTCCTTCCCTGCATATGAGGTACATTAGGCTGAGAATATGTAACTGGCCCAGTAATACCAGTGAGTTTCCACAGCAGAATGGGGACTGAGGTCCTAGTGTGAAATTCTAGCTACTATATGTCACAGGAGCT
>NW_015231058.1:0-758 GCF_001447785.1 Gekko japonicus | reverse complement strand
TTATGATGGGCGGGCTCATGTGTAAGCAAACAGTAACAGTGTTCACTGAATTTGTGACGTGACCTTTAGTAAACTGCCTAAATAAATTTGTGAAAACCCTACGGAGTTGCCATAAGAGGGCTGCAGCTTGATGGCACGCAGGCGCTCACAAATGTGTTTGTCATGAAAAGGTTGTGACAACGATGACACAGGAAAACTTTAACAGTGGCTGTCTGTCACTGTAGTTACTTAGCACCTTCATGTTCAGGAGCAGTATACCTTCAAGCGCTAGGCTTGAGAGACCAATAGAGGAGAACAGTTATTTTCTTTGTGTCCATTGTCAGCACAGAATGTTGGGTTCCACGGGCTTTTGATCTGATCCATGTCCCACTCTGAAGGCCTCTGCAGTGCTCTGTATTTAAGCGAAACTTTGATCTTCTCAAACATTCTCTCTTTCCCCACCTTGAAAGCATTCTAGAGTAGGCAACATGTACTTTACTATAGCATGAACGAACACATATAAGTAAATATTACCTCTCCTTCTTACCTGAATTGTCTGTTTTTGAAATAATGCTTTTTTTTGCCTTTGAGGTTTAACATCGCATTTTACCTTATGTGTTGGGGAAGCCTGGAATGTGCATTGAAGAGTGTCAAGGAAAAGAGAACTTTGATCTCTGGAAATCTTACATACATGCAAACATGCCATCCTGGGTCCCTGACCACAATGGGGATTTTTGAAGAGCTGTTTTATAAAACGCTTCATTCTTCTTTACCATCTC
>NW_015231057.1:0-758 GCF_001447785.1 Gekko japonicus | reverse complement strand
AAATCGCTGAGTATCTCTAAAAACAGTTTGCCAATCAACATAGGGAACTCTAGAGATACGATACCAAATGCCACTTGGGTGCATGAAATGAGCCATGGGGTGTTTTAGAATCTGGCAAGAAGTTTTTTGCCTTAATCTTACATATACAAACTGAGATATCAGTTATTATAATGTTTTGAAATATTTTGCTCTGATCCAGAGAAAGACAGACATGTCTCTTGAACACATATTATATTATAGGAAAGTATGTGAAAAGGAAAGGAGGGATTCCTTGGAATGTAACCATTTCTACACAGATTGATCTAAAACTTTTGTATCCTGATCATAATCCCTCTACATTGATAAAAAGGATTTTGCTAAACTGCTATGGGGATCAAATAGTCCCCCCCTCACTGTGGTGAAAACTTCTTTTTAAAAACTTGACTGTCTAAAGCACTGCCACAATTCACATCTCTAGAAATTGTGAGGAAACTTTCTTTAAGATTTAACAAAGTTTTATCTAAAAAACATGTATATCTGAACAGTTAAGGAATGAAACTTTAGGAGAAACATAAAAGTTAAACAATAAGTACACTAGGCTAGGGATGACAGGCCCTCCTGGGAATTCTCTTTGATTCCCTTTGATGCCCACCAGTGTCTCAGGCATCAGCAGGACGTACTTGGGGGGGGGGCACAGTAAAGACCCGGTGTGCTGGCGTTGCACTGAGACTGGAAGTGACACAGAGGGATGCTCTAGAGCAGCGGTTCTCAACCTGTGG
>NW_015231056.1:0-758 GCF_001447785.1 Gekko japonicus | reverse complement strand
CTTCTTCTTCTTCTTCTTCTCTGTCCCCTTAGATCCAAAGGACTGCTTCCTCTCTGGACTGCAAAAAAGTCAATGTCATTTAGTCATGATGAAATGTGACCCCCTTTTCGGCCTCTGTCTTTCCCAGATTTCATTCTCCATCTCCTCTAGAACACCAGCCTTTAGGGCTTTTGGCTGGATCCTGCAAAGTTGCCGGTTAGCCAACCCAGCTGTTCCTGAAGCTTTTTTTTGGGGGGGGGGGAATCCGCTCGATATGGCTGATGCCCACTGCAAAGATTCCAGCTGTCTGACAGATGAGCCAGCCTCTGTTCTCTTTAATCGGTCCCTCTGCTGCCTTCTGTCGCCAATCGCCGCTTGGATTTGCCGGCCAAAAACACAGCTTTCCTCCGGCTTTCCTGGCACGGGTCGCCTTCTGACAAACTTAGCTGACAGTTACATTAAAGGGCCTGGAAAAAGACCGTAGCAGAACTAAAGCAATTATTGTAATGCAGTCTTAACGGGGGCTATAACGAGACGGAATTAAACCGGTGCCAGCTTCCTCGCAAGAAGCCATCGCCGGCGACCTTCCCGAGGCTCTCGGCTCAGAAATGACGGGCGAGTCGGGTGGTAAGCGGGCGCACTGACAGCGCTGAGCAAATCCACCAAGGCCTGTCTCTGTGCCGCAATCTCGTTTGGGCCAGCTTCGGCTGAACGGTTTGCAAAACAAAGACCGCCAGCTCAATCCCCTCTGAGCCTCGGTTTTGGTACCCGCTGCAGAT
>NW_015231055.1:0-758 GCF_001447785.1 Gekko japonicus | reverse complement strand
AGACATACATTTCTAAAGCACACTTGGAATTATGGCTTTTTATAAATAAAAAGGCTCACTCCCCCTCCCGTTACCACGTGGTATTTAAGACCTCTGAGTTTCAAATGCTCTTTGCTGTATTCTAAAGAGGAGCCCAGCCATTTCACTGAATGTCCACAGATAGCTACCTCTGAATTTAGTCTACTGCTGTGTCCAAGACCACCTAGTGCGTCCATGCCTAAACTGTGATTCGAACCTTTAATACAAAACTAAGAGCTGAGAACTCCACTCGTCCCTTGTGAACATGAGTAGCAACACAAATATGTGTCTGGCTATACTCAGCCAGCAAGTTGGGGGGCTTTGCTCCAAATTTCACACACACATACCTGACACACCAGGACTCTATGGTAATTCATCTGTGGCCAGCTTAGAAGGAAAAGGCATTTTCCAAGAGAAATACCTTGGCCACTTAGGTGCTTTCAGTAGGAGGGAGAAAGAGAGACTCTTGTATGTTTTAATCCAACAATTCGGCCTGCTTGGCTTGTGGTAGGGAAGGCAAGGTGAATATCTTTTGAATATATAAGCCTAGGTTCTACCCACATAGATTTTCCACATGTTGCAGTGAAGGAAAGCATCCATGATTAGTTAGCTAAATAAAATCCAAATCATTTTGAAGCTCATATCTCATGTTATCACTTATTACCCTCCAGTCCTCCTGAAGCCGGCAGAGAGTTTTTTTGCAGCTATTTTGGGTCTAGGTCTCTCTGTCTCTCTCTCTC
>NW_015231054.1:0-758 GCF_001447785.1 Gekko japonicus | reverse complement strand
ATGACCCAGGAATCCCGTGGTCCAAATGGCAACCACAAATTCCACGAGGCAGGCCACAGCCCTCCTCTGCAATAGGGTGATAGAAATGCTAGTGTGCTGTACAGGACTATTGAGGTAAGAGCCCGTCAGCTCTTGAAAGGCAGCACAGAGATGTTCTGCTCATTCCCTGCTGGCTCCTTAGCCCAGAGGGTGCTCTCGAGGTGTGTTGGAGAGACACAGGCAGAGCACAGCACCCCACACCCTGTTTTCAGTGCCAGCCTGAGGACTCCTTCCCCACTACATTTTAAAGATGTGCCGTCAAATGTTCTATAAACACACATTTTTTAAAAATGTATTTTAGGAATAGAAGAAATGTATGTTCTTCAAGCCCCCTTCATCGGGGAGCAGCGGGCAGAGGCTGCGTTTTCCCAGCAAGCATTGCCTTTTGCCCTGTAATCCTCCACTTTCTGTATTGCTTAGAGATGTTTGCCTTGTTCTCTAGTCCTGGCACCCTGGTCCTACGGCATTGTTCATTGGCTGTTCTGTGCTGTCGGATCACACATTTTCATAGGCTGCAATCTGCCTTGAGTCTCATTGAGAAAAGCAGACTTATAAAGCAAGCAAGCAAGCAAGCGAGTAAGTAAATGGCTCTCAAATTGCCTTGCATGCAAAACAGAAACAATTCACATAATAAGATATTTAAAACAGGCATCCACTAGCACTTTAGAGACTAACAGAATTTGCTCCAGCGTAAGTGTTAGATACGAGACTCGAGGCAG
>NW_015231053.1:0-758 GCF_001447785.1 Gekko japonicus | reverse complement strand
TGCGTTCCTGCCCAAAAATAGCTCTGAGCCATCCATTAAAACTAAATCTAAAAACTCAATGAACAGCAGTAAGGGGGTCTACAAAATCCTTCCTATTAATTAATAGCTGTTCTTTTCCACTATAGAGGGTAAAACACAGATAAAACTATGGCATCCATCATCAGCAGCTGTACATTTTATTAATAACACAGTATAAATGCAAAGTTTTCTTAATGCCGAGTTTATGTACTGACAACTGCTTGCCACTCTTCAAAGAAAATATTTCAGCTATTGTGTTGATTTTTTTTTTCTTTTCAGTCGTACATACAGCATGGAGTCAGCCTACAAAGCAGCTTGCTGTTGTTGGTATCTTAGAGCAGAAAAATCAATTTACCAAGCTCCATAGTTTGGCACGTCTTTAAAGAACTCCAAGCTTTAAGCAAGCAGCGAGGGAAAATAAGATTGCTCCAAGCCAACCAGTCCCTGAGAGTTACTTAATAAATATGTTTTGTACCTGAAGATGTCCGTATTCATCGTGGGAAAAGACTTCATCACCGGTGTGGGCACTGAAAATAGAATGGAGGCATTTGGAGGGCTTGGGGTCTTGTTTGTATTGTTGAACCTTTGGGAAGGAAATGAGAAAATGCACAAGGTAAACATTATACACAATCCCAAACAACCACATAAATGGTTAAGCCTCTGTTCCATCAGTATCATAAGTCACATGGACTGTTAGTTTAATCACAGTACTGGAATACAGCCTATTGAAGAGGTCAGAC
>NW_015231052.1:0-758 GCF_001447785.1 Gekko japonicus | reverse complement strand
TTTTGTGATGGACGGTTTGGGGAGCTGGGCTACTCGAGAGAGGAGCGCCTGAGCTTGGATCTCGGCCTTCTGCTTTCCGTGAGGGCACAGCAGCAGAGACGCCCGGCGAGGGGGTGCTATGAATGCCAGGCTGAGATGCTGGGAGGCTGCTTGGTAGAGAGCCCTTCCCGTCTTCTTCTTTTGCAGTGGTTTGGTGGATTCTGGGAAGACCAAGAGCGGTGGGGAGGTGAGGATTAGGGTGGACAGTGGTGTCTACTTTTGGATTCGGTGTGGCAGCCTCCGCAGAGGTCGTCACCGCTTGCGGCTGGAGTTCTGTCTGGACAAAGGCAGGGGGACTTGAGGGCTGCAGCCTCTGCAGGCCACGAAACTGGGCTGGGGAAGAGGCAGGAGAGTTTGGTGTCTGTGCCCCGCGGGCTACGGTTTTGGCCCCCAACCGAGCAGATACACGAGGCGGGTGGTGTCGTGTCTGGGCACGAGAAGACGAGACCAGTAGTGCTCTGGCATGAGTAGGACTGGAAGCACTTGCCACGGTAGAGACTGGCAGACTCCCTTCTCCCCGGGCTTCCTTTGTGTGTAGCTTGGCACGGGCGTGAACGGGTGTGGGGGGAAGCTGGGGTCCCTTCATAAGAGAGGCAGGAGCAGCCGGCTTTTGTGACTCGGACTGGGTTGGCAGAGTCACCCTCAAAAGTGGCACTTGTGGGCCAGGGGCACGCACACCGGGTGTTGCCGACTGCAACTTGGCGTAGGCTCCGATAGGC
>NW_015231051.1:0-758 GCF_001447785.1 Gekko japonicus | reverse complement strand
GAGCGGTGGCCGCACTCTCCGCCTGCTGTCAGACTGAGCTAATCATTCCATCACTGATCCTTGCTTTCTTCTTTTCATTTGGAATTCCATCTTCAAAGGGCACGGCGAAGGTTTGCCAACCTACTGGCTGTCTTGGGCCTCATTTTGCTGCCAAGTGGAAGCAGGGATCTTTCGGATAATTTGACCTTTACATTTCGGGTGCCCCAACTCCAGAAACCTCCCTGCTCATTTCCATATAGATTGGATGAGACCACAAGCACCTTATCAGGGCCTTCTATCCCCTTAAAGTATCAGACGGAGCCGAAGCTCAGATGTGGAAGTAACCGAATTGACCTCCTGGAATAGGGCAGCTAATTACAGCCACCTTCTTTGCATCCAGGAGAGGAAAGGGTGTGGGGGGGGAGTGACCCCAGTAGATGACCCTTCTTCTCCACTGTCCCCAGGGCAAAGGTGGGTTTTATTCCCCCCCTTAATCCAGCCTGCCTCTGGGCCACTCTGCTTCAAAATCCACCCTGGGACGGATGATGGAAGATGCCGAGAAAATCAAAGCAGGTTCTGGAAGCCTTGGAAGTTTTGACTGGGCTTCTCTTTCAACTGCTGTGTGCAGCCTGAAAGGGAAGGGGAGTGCGAGAGGGGGCTGGGGGGCAAGCAGGGCTCCAGCTGCTTTACAGTCCTCTGAGCTTTGGTGGGGCCATAGGTCAGCTGCAGGGCACTTGCTTGGCACGCAGGAGATCTCAGGTTCAATCCCCAGCAACTCC
>NW_015231050.1:0-758 GCF_001447785.1 Gekko japonicus | reverse complement strand
AATAATGACCTGGCTTTGCTGACTCTTTCATTTTTGCTGTGTCACATTGATGTGGAATTGGGCTGCAGCACCATCAAGTGCCTACCAGGCATAAACACTGCTTTTGCTTACTGCCAAGGAAGGAGTAAATAACTAATCACTCGATGTCAGTGCTTTGGAATGGCATCCGAATGGTCGTGTGAGTTTCCTTTCTCCTGTGGCAGAATCATCCTTATTAGGCAGAACATATATGACTAATAAACGTTGCAATGAAATATTCACCCTGGAAGCAAAAGGCCTCAAGTGTGACTCTCTAGCAGAGGAGAAAACAGGTTGCCTGAGAGTGTGCCAGCTGGTCTGTTGCTAAGGTGATGCATTGCCCGGCTGTATCTTCACTATTGACCTTTTTCATCTATTGTACAGAAGATAATCACCAGCTTTGCATATCTAGGTTACAGTGATCTACAGCGCTCAAACTGTGTGAAAATGACTCCTATTGTAGCTCTCAAAATTGCCTTTGATTTGTTGCTCTGCTTCTAAGATGTTTGGTTTTCAAGACAGGGACAGAAATGGTTTCCAAGAATGGGAAGCAGCAGGGAAGTGGAAAAAAATGCTTTTGCAAGCCCAGCCCCAGCAGAGTAGAGCATGATGGGATCTGTAGTGTCTACAGTGAATGCTAAAGCAAAATATGATCCCCCAATGGAAGAACAATGTGCTGTGACTTGGTTTCTGGTGATTGTTATTGTGCCATACTAGGGTTGCCAGGTCCTCCCTGGCCA
>NW_015231049.1:0-758 GCF_001447785.1 Gekko japonicus | reverse complement strand
AATGAAGTAAATAAATAAATAGAAAAGTGCTGCCTGTCTCAGCTATTTGGGGAAAAGAGAGGGAGGCTGAATTTAGTCCCCTCTCCTCCTTCCCATCACAGATCAGTGTGATTATCTGAAAAGAGCACTGTCTAGCACTGAAGGCTGCAGGTACATACCACTGGACTGGGCTCACGGGGCACGGCTTCAGTTTTTTTGTATCGGATGGTGGTCATTGCAAACTTCTTGTTTTGTGTGTTTAGTTGCTGCTTTGAAATATAGAATTAAATTTGCAGGATTAGGTAGTATAATTACCTTTTTTTGGCCTGGAAAGACACGAGAGCCACGAAAAACACGAGAGCAATCAGTCCACTTTAAAATATGACCTTTCACCTTTTTACTCTGCAGTTTGCTATTAAGCTCTGTCACACGACAAAGATAATGGTCACTGGAAGAAAAAAGAAATGGCTGTTAATGATACAGCAGAATAGACAGCAGTGTCCAGCGGAATACTTGGAATAAATGTTGCTCTCATTCTGGATGGAACTAGGAGAAAAGACAGTGCTTTGCAAGAACACCAGAATGCCTTTGCTTAACCAGCAAATCTTCCATAGCCTTCTGGTGTAGAAGACAAGAGAGGGGTGAGTTATGCATGTGAAATGTTCTTCACCCAAAACTCTCCCTAGATTTTGGAGTTCCCATTTATTTGGTTGTGTTTCAGAAATGGAAATGATATATTAGGAATCCCCCGTTGTTCCATTTTTTTAGATTTTCAAATT
>NW_015231048.1:0-758 GCF_001447785.1 Gekko japonicus | reverse complement strand
GAAAGAAAGAGAGAAGGAAGGAAGGAAGGGATGAGGAAGCAAGTGGGATAAGAATTAAAGGAGAGATATAGAGAAAGAAGAAAATGAATATTTTAACCTAGGACCCAGCCCACCTTTCTAGTATGTACACACCAGTGATAATGTATACGACCCCGACATAAGTACCAGCAAACACCCTCTTCAATGTCTGCTGGAGTGACTGGGAAGCAGGACCAACAGTTGCTGCTTGCCAAATCTGTTTGGCCTTCTCTGTCACACACATTAATTCCTTGTCCTACCCAGAATTTGGACCTAATGAAGAGTACTCAGAAACGAGGACTAGAGAGCAACCGAAACTTCCCCTGTCCCACCGTGCTGGGATCTCCAGGAACCACAGAGGAGGAGGGGTCCCGCTCACCCTTTCCATAGGAGTCCATGCCTACAAAGGGCTGGTAGAAGAGAGTTGGCGTGGCAATGGCTGCAATTGTGATGCTGGTGGGTTGCCACGACAGTATCAGGAACTATTATAACTCTTTAACAGCCCAATCCTACATTTGTCAGTAAGTACATCCAGCTGAGCCCAACAGGACTTGCTTCCTAGTAAGTGCGCCTAGGAACACCTTGCTTATAAAAATATGACATAAACCAAAAGGGGCTCTGATGAGTTATGCAGTATCGTGGTGACTTTGGGTGGCAACAGATGGAAGCAGAAGTTGGGGGAAAAGGCTGTGTGCTTTGCCCTGCCACAATGGTGGCAGCGGTACTGATGTTATGTTAGG
>NW_015231047.1:0-758 GCF_001447785.1 Gekko japonicus | reverse complement strand
ACAGGTGATGATATTTTAAACATGGAAGATGAATACAGATGTATATAACTGCATATAGTCCACTTAAAAAAATTTTCTATAGGTAAAATATCTGCCTGAAGCAGAAGGGAGATGCAACACTGAGAGATGAGTGTAAGGTATGTTTCAAGGCTAGATTGATTCTGAGGGTCAAGAAATCACCACCACTTAAGATTACGCGTTTCCCCCTTCGTTCTACTTAAAACTCAGAATAATTATGCACTTTCCCAAGCTTAATGAAATAGTTTAGAACTGAGGGTGAAGATTTGTAAAACCCTTTACTTACTGAAACCATCTTGCCCTCTGATGGCATGAAAGCTGGCCTGTTGCTGATCCTTAATTTGGTCTGCAATGTATTGAAATTGATCTCCAGCTGGCATTTCTCTTGGACCTTGGGTGGCTTGTGCTTGCGACGATAATCTCTGAAGTCTTCTAACTTCTTCTGCATAGCCACCATTGTCTTCTCTGGAGTCCTGTTTTCCAACCAAGGAGTTGTGCGACGAATCCATTCTAAAAGCTGTTTTGCACACACATAATATCGTAAAGGAACAAATGCAAAAACTAAGATAACAGAAAGAAAGTATACCCACTGAATGATCCGCTTAGTTTATATACACCAGGGTGGCTTTTGTTTCTTTACATTTTTACAGCCAACATGAACAATATTTTACATCTAGAGAGAACAAAATCCTGTACTCTGTAGCTCATGAAATAAGTACTCCCTGGAACCAAGAGACAAA
>NW_015231046.1:0-758 GCF_001447785.1 Gekko japonicus | reverse complement strand
CCAGCAGGGCTCTCCTTATGTTCTTAAACAAGGAGTCTAAAATTTCTGCCTTTCCTTCAGTTATGGTTGCCAGTTTTTGATATTTAGTATTCTAACACTCTGGCACAGTGTCTCTGAACATGCACAGACTGCTTTCTTCTTGTTAAGAGAACCAGCAAATAAATTCCAGAAGAGTAGCCACATTCCAGCCCAAACGTTCAGAGAGATTCACAGAACCCTAGAAGCCTAACTTGTCAATGTAACAACTGAAATAACAAAAACAAGTCACTGTAGCAATCGAGTTTGCTGTGTACCTTGTAAAAGTCCTAAGTGCTGTCAGAGTGCATGCCAGCTACATCAGTACTTACCATATGTTTTTTCTAATTTTACATCTTCCTGTTCTGGCAGCTAACCAGGAGGCTGGAATTCAGACCGGGGCAATAAAGTTTTGGCAAATTTCAAATGCTAACTCTGATGAGGAGGGCAGAGAGCTTCAAAGGGAACGTGCCCAGGAGGCGGAAATACCATTTTCGACAGCCATGACCACCTGTGAGCCAAGCCACAGGTCAGCTTGTCTCACCTTTTGCTGTTTGGCGCTCGACTCGAGCTCTGCATGCCGACCAGTTCTGCAGTTGCACAGTGGCAATGTTTCATTTCCTTCTGCTTCAAGACCAATTCTGCCCTTGCACATTAGGTGAAACTGATTTTCTTCCAGTGTCATAGATTGGTGGGTTAGAAAACTGAATGAAGCTGGATGGGTGAGTGTGTTTGTGAACCTA
>NW_015231045.1:0-758 GCF_001447785.1 Gekko japonicus | reverse complement strand
CTCTTTGAAGAATCTTTTCAGATTTGCCCTTCCTACTTATTTCAGCCCACCTAAAAGCTACTTCTGATTATTGGATGGTTCTTGAAAAAGTACGGGATTTCTTTAGCAGAGGGGTCTACACTGAAAAGACAGATTTGGCAAAAATCCTTTCCTCTCTTGTGCTTTTGACTCACAGAAGGGAGGGATTGGATCCAACACCATGTATTTGGGTCACAGTTGTAAATTCAAATCTAGAAAAAATGTTCTATTCAAGTCTCCTTGAAACCAATGGAATATAAGCACAACTACTTTCCTTTGGATACTTGTTCCAAAATAACATTGGAATATTATAATATTTCTGTTTCGAAACACCTTTAAAGAATTGAGGAAATGCTGAAAATGCCTAAAGGCGAAATCCAGTGAAAGCTGTGGGACTCTACCTGTGAGACATGTGCACATAAATCCTAATGAAATTATTGGGTCTTATGTGCAGAATTATGCAGTTAAATTCCACTTATTTAAATGGAATTTAAAATTAAATGTGTAGTCTGATCCTATGCTAAATTAATTTAATAGAATCCCATGGGTCTAGGTGGACTTAACTTTGCATAGGAGCACCCTTTCAGAGTCCTATCTAAACAACAAGCTTATATTGTTTTGTACTACTAGTGTTGGCCAGGCATCTCCCAAAGAATTCTGGGATTTGTAGTTTGATAACGGTGAAGTGATAGGGTTTTTCATTTTGTCCAATGTGGAGAAATGCATTTTTCTTTGGAGGT
>NW_015231044.1:0-758 GCF_001447785.1 Gekko japonicus | reverse complement strand
AAAAAAATGTTTGCTATTCTTTCTTTATAATTTTGGCTTGTGTTTGTGGTAACCAGGGTAATATTTGAAGCATCTTTTGTATTTGTGCAATTTCACCCGCCTCAAGTCTTCAAGACGTGGATAAAACAAGGTATCAGGCCATGAGCAAGTCTGAGCAGGGAGAACATTCTTATCTCTTGGCTCTGTGGGATGTTATCCCACTCAGGTTTCTGGCTTTGAGATTGCAGGGTTCTATCACAGTTGGCTTCAGGAAAAAAGCAGCAACAAATCCTGTATCATTGTCTCTCTCCTGCTCCTCTGAAAAGTACACTAAAAAAATTGTCCACCCCTTTTCTGGTTTCTTCTGATTCTGTAGCCACAAGGAAGCAACTGGGTTGCAGAAAAGGCCCCCTTCAACTCATTTTTGGGCTTCCTTCCTTCCAGTTTTCTCTATGGCATTAGGGCCTAGCAGAACTAGAGATGCTCGACTGGAAGGCATTGAGAACCACACTCAAAATTCCTGGTGAGAGGGTCTTTGCTTATCTATAAGAATTTGACTGATCAGCAACTTTTACTCGGTGGGGACTCCTTTTGGCCCAAGGATTCTTTCTGGACATCCTTGCAAAGTGTGCCTTGTTGCTCTTGCTCAAACTATTTGCTCTGCAGGTCTGATACCTGCCAGTCTTTGCTTGTAGTATATTTTAGGCTTGCCACTCAGAAGTTCTCTTGTATAGATAGAACATTCATTAAACTTAACTCTTGAGGGATAATGGGGGAGG
>NW_015231043.1:0-758 GCF_001447785.1 Gekko japonicus | reverse complement strand
GTAATATAATAGTAACACTGCTCTGCCTTACAGGGTTGGTGCAAGGGTTCTAAGATTTTTTGTGTGAAATGAGCACTGTGAAACTATGTAAATGCTAACTAATGATATTTAGCTTCTGTTCATACAGATATCGGTTCATACAGATAGGTTTAGATCCCCCAAAGGAGTTCCATGGTCAGACCGAATGCAACTTTCTTGCTTTCTTCCACCTGTGGCTGCCTGAAAATCCTCACTCCCCAAATCCTGTTCCTAGGGAGTCTCAGGAACAAGATTGGGAAGTATTTAGGCTGCTATGGGAAGGGGAGAAAATTGCTCTCCATTAGTGCATATCTTTCCACCCATAGAAAACCTTTGAGGGATCTAAGCTACAGGATGAAAGGATTTTGAGTCATTCAGGTACTATGTTCATCCGAAGGGGAGTGCAAGCCCTACTGATCTATTTTTTAAACAGCAAATTGGTTAAAAGCTGGGGAAGTCAGTTTCGTTCTGTATGCACACAATTCCTCCGAAGGCACCACAGTGCACAGCTGTTCATTGCCTGTTTTGCAACTGGCATTTAATTGTCTCTCTCTTCTTTTTGAAATGGAAAATATGTTCCCTTTAGTGGCCAATAACAAAGCAGAAATAAAGGAAATGCCCAGCATTAGAATGGACTGATCATGTAAACTCACTTAGGTAGTGACTGAAAAACATCATCTGCTGTTCTGTTGGCTGTGGCATGCTGGCTATTTGTACATAAGTCAGTCAAGGGACTTGAG
>NW_015231042.1:0-758 GCF_001447785.1 Gekko japonicus | reverse complement strand
AATCCCCAGCATCTCAAGTTAAGAAGATCAGATAACAGGAAACGTGAAAGGCTTCTACTCAAGACCCTAGAGAGCTGTTGCCAGTTAGAATACACAATACTGACCTTGGCTTCTCTGATTTGGTATAAGGTAGCTTCTTGTGATAGCTTTCTATGCATTAGACAAAGGGAAGAGGAGTGCAATTATACTTCACATTCCACATTTCATTTCTGCTACAGACTCACTTTTAGGAGAAAGAATACAAGGATTGCTACTGGCTGTCAAAAGAGCCGGATACATAATTTTATTATAATGATTCGGAGGGGGAAGAGGCTGAAATCCCCCCGTGTCTTCTGATCCGACAGCGAAAGAAGACACACGTGCAATGCCCACGTCTTCATAGGATAAGGCAATCTCCTTTTCTGCCTGTTGTATAGAGCCTATGGGGATGCCTGGGTTTCCATGCAGGAGGGTCTCCGGATTGGCAAGATACGGCTCAGCGGAGGCAAGAGGAATCCTACGTGTCTAGCGCCCCATTCCGCAGCAGATACCGGCGCGTCTCCCTGCGCTTCTCTCCCCGCCCTCTGGGGCTTCTGCCGAGGCTCCCACGCTCTCCGCCTCTCCCTGCTCCAACCGAGCAAAATCCCAAGAAGCGCAGCCCGCTCACCCACCTGCTCCCGCAGCAGCATCCTAAACGAGCAGGAACTCCGAGCCAAGCGAAGAAAACGAATGCCCGCTTCTGATTGGACAGGTCGCGCTGTCCCTCCCTTTCATTCTAC
>NW_015231041.1:0-758 GCF_001447785.1 Gekko japonicus | reverse complement strand
AAACTAGGGAAAATACTTCTCATAAATACCCGAAATACTGATTAGTCTCTCAAGAGAAGATGTGTCCTCTCCAATCCTGTTCATTATTGAGCCTTGCCGGATAAGTGAAGTATTAGAGGAATTTGTTTTTCCTAACTGTCATTTATGTTACTGCCATCCACTGACATTTGAAGAGTCCCAGTTTAATTGGACTCAAAACTATTAGTCATTATCATTTGCTAGAATTTGATAGCAAAAGAGCACTCTAGCTGTGCATCCCCAACTTCAGTGAGAAAGTCATAGCAAAGAGAACTTGGAATTTGCTGTCCCTTTCGTCTTGCATTGCCTTTCTGTCAAGTCCTTCATGCAGAGGTCTCTTTGCTCAAACTCTCTTTTTGTTATGCGTACGGCACAGTGAGAGTCAGAAAATGTTTTTCTTTTAACTGCCAGCATTAATGATACCAATTCTTTGAATTAACAGACAAGGGAGGTGACTTAGAGAATAGCAGAACAATAAGAAAAAGGATTATTCAGATAAGCTTTTTTTCTGTACACAGTATTCTCTGTACAGATAACTACTTGATATTTTGTAGCAGTTAGCTAGTCCATGTGCTTATTCTGTGTGCTCTTTCTGTGTTTGCTGAAGACTAAAAGGCAGTCCCTGCATTCTTGGCAGTCAGCAGTTTCCTTGTTCAAAAGAAACCGTTTTTGATACAGCTTTGGTGTATAGGCATTATTGTCTTGCCTATCAGAGCTAAAGTAGTAATAAGCTATTATTA
>NW_015231040.1:0-761 GCF_001447785.1 Gekko japonicus | reverse complement strand
CCTCCACCTCCTCCTCCTCTTCTTCTGACTGATGGTGATCCCGTGTGATTTTCAAGGCAAGGGACAAACAGAGATGACTTGCCCTTGCCTGCCTCTGAACAGCCACCCCAGTCTTCCTCGATGGTCTCCCATCCAAATACTTACCAGAGCCGATCCCTGGTGAAATTAGGCTAGCTTGGGCTATCCAGATCAGACTAATCAGTAATGGCAAAACTTGAAGCAACAGGGCCTTTTGACAAGATTACTGTCCTCTGGGATTCCCAGCTGGACGGCTTTTGTATTTGCCACTCATGGAACTTTAAAAAATGTTTTAAAATGCAGTCACGGTCACGTGGCCAAATCTGCCTCCCTATCCACCTTGGCCCGTTTATGCCTCTCTCCTAAACACGTCCATCTTCAGATAAACCCCACAGAATCCTCCCATCGGCATCAACTGTAGCCTCAGCTTTCAAGAGCAAGCGCTTGACTCCTTGGTGGACCAAAGTGCCCTCAAGTCGCAGCCGCCTTATGGGGACCCCGCAGGGTTTTCAAGACAACAGACGTCCAGAGGTAGTTTGCCATGGCCTGACTCCGCGTAGCGACCCTGGACTTCCTTGGTGGTCTCCCATCCAAATACTAACCAGGGCCGACCCTGCTTAGCTTCTGAGATTTGATGAGATCGGAATAACTGGGGCCGTACAGGTCAGGGCAGCTGATTCCTTAGTTTTAAATAATAAATGAGGCTTATGGTCCTTAGATCTCATCAGATCTCGGAAGCTAAG
>NW_015231039.1:0-758 GCF_001447785.1 Gekko japonicus | reverse complement strand
CTGAGAGAGGGGGACTGGCCCGAGGTCACCTAGCACGTTTCGAACCTGGGTCTCCCCGATCCTATACTCCACTGTGCCATGGAGGTTCTTGTGAGCAATCTCCGCTTTTTGTTTAAAACGATACTCTGCAGCAAGTGTCTAGTCCACATGGCTGGAAAGATATGATTGGAAACAGATGGGCAGTTCCTGGCAAAGTGTGGAAGCCAGAGGAATGCTCGATAAGATTGCTACCAGCTGGGGGCGGGGCTACGCTGTCCTCTTTGCTCCTCCCTCTGATTAGCAAAAAACGGAAATTAATGCAAAACCGTAATCATTGCCGAATAAATGTATGCCGTTTGGGCGACAGCCAGGGCTGAGCGTACTCTGCGCCAGCCTCCAAAAATAATTAATTTCCACTCCGTGCCAAGAGAAGTGGAATTCCTGGCATAATTTGCACCACAGTGGTTACTGCTTTGCAATTTATCTCTGGTTTTCTAAGGCGGCAGCCCCAAACCACTGGGGATTTTGCTCCGCTTACCCCCACCCCCGGTTCTTGATCCCACACACTTTCCTTTCCTCCTTCCCCGGCATACCTTTGCAGCCATCAGGATTAGAAACTGGCGATGTTTGTTCCAAAATGAAAACTAATGTTCTCTGCAAGCTGAGTTCTGTGGCCAGTATAGCATTCTATGGGCTTTAGGCGCTTCCTGAAATCGTGTCACAGATCCAGATCTGGAGAGGGCACCAGAGGAGGGTCTTCTGTCCCAAGGGAAAGGATC
>NW_015231038.1:0-758 GCF_001447785.1 Gekko japonicus | reverse complement strand
CCGCTGGGGGTGGAAGATGGACTTTGGCAACCCTACTCCTAAGTGAGTGTGTATAGATAAGGATTGCAGTCTTTAATGTCTTAACTTTGGTTGGACCCTGCCCTTACTTGTGTTTTAACGTTGAAAGCTCTGCCCTAAGAGATCTAGGTTCCCTCCCCCAAATAAAAAGTATGCAAAGAATCATTTAAAGAAGTAGCTCATCTATTTGCAAAAGTGAATAACGCAAAAAAATCTAATTTTTATATACAGGGAAAGTATACGTGCACGCGAATTATGCATTCACCTTTGAGACACATTTAAAATAACGGTTTTATATGTACGATATAACCTCGTTTATCCAGAGTTCCAAGAGGGCATCCAGAACATTTGGTATTACCGTGAGAAATGTTGAGATACATAGTGTTAGAAAACCGCCTTGGCCTGGTGGGGACACAGCCAATTTGGGTGACACCGATTTTTGGATGGTTTCTATAAGGAGTCGGTACTGTGCATACGTTGCAGAGGTCTTCTTGACATGGTTTCCCCCTACTGTTCTGCAAGGCAGATGTGTTTCTGTGAATGCACATCAATTCCCACTGAAGTCACATCCACAAGAGAGTTTTAGAGGGTAGCCATGTCGGCCTGCAATCGAAGAGCTAGATTCAGTCCAGCAGCACCTTATAGAGCAACGAGATTTTTCTGGGGGTAATCATTCGAGGCTCAGCGCTCCCTTGGCTCGTAAAAGTTTATCGCTTGAAAATGTTGTCGGTCCCTAAGGC
>NW_015231037.1:0-758 GCF_001447785.1 Gekko japonicus | reverse complement strand
CTCTTCTCTTCTTTGCAGAAACTCGTCTCCACCGCCGCTGGCGACGGCAGCATTTTATGTCCGTTTCCCAGAGCTTTGAGGACCCCTGGTGAGCTTCAAAACACCTTCCATCTCACGGGCATGACAGGAGGGTGCGTGTTTCTTTTTCTGATACTCAAACGTAGCTTTATCACGAAAACAAACTTGCGAGCCACTTCATAACCACAAGAGGTTTTTTTCAAGTGGGTCAAGACATCTGATACACACGCAAAGGAAACAAAGGTTCAAGAGAGCCCCGTTTGCATCCATTTATCCAAGCTGAAAAACGGTCGGCGTTTTCCTGCTGCAGAATTTTAATACTTTTGTCTCTAAGCCGCACGGCTCTTCCATGGAAGCGAGCCCGATGCATAAACAGCTGGGTGGTGAAGTGAAGCCTCGCTCATTCCACAGCCTCTCGGAAAATGCACTCAGGATTCAACCTTCACCACACCTGGGTGCTCTTACAACCGGCTTATTTTGCATTATCATTGTTTTGTTTTTTGCAAACTGCTCACGGGGAGAGGGATGGTAGAATGCATCTTTACAGCGTGATTCTCAAGACGGCAGGATTCACCGAGGCTTCGCTTTACAGTGCCGGGGTTCACCTATCATGCCAACCCGTGGGGCAGAGCCAGTGCCACCACAAGCCTTTTTCTGGACAGATTCCCACTAGGCCCCTCTGTGCATTCAAGAGGCATGTCGGTTGCCCTCCTGTGGCAGGAAACCTCTCCCCTCCCACC
>NW_015231036.1:0-758 GCF_001447785.1 Gekko japonicus | reverse complement strand
GACTATGCAACTGAACAACAACAATGCAGAGAAAAGGTCTTTGTGCTGATAGCCTGTCTTTTTTGATCCAAGTCCAAGTTGACATTTGCCCCAAAGACTTTCCAGCTCATACCGGCTCTGCACTAACCAGCCAGATAAATAATATGTTTTGTCCTCGTTTATCCTTCAAGTGTTTGTGCTTGGGTATGTTGAGGCTGTTTCGACTTATCCACTGGCTTAATTCTCCCAAGACCAGAAATGGAAGATAGGTATCAGGATGAAACAAGAGCATCTCATCTGAGAATGAATAAATACCAATGACAGAAAAAAAGACATTGGAATAGTTTGACAGGCCTGTCTTTGCTGGGACCAAAGAACATTTGCCCTACAATAAAGGGTACGGTCCAACAAGCTGCACAAATATTTATTACCAGCTTTCAGCCATTTCATATGAATAAGTCAATAAAAAGTGTCATCTGCTCCAGATGCTTAAAAGTATTTTTTCCACCTAAATAGCACCACTGAATTATTAACTGATTCTAAAGTGATGTCTCATTTTTCATGAGCACTTCAGACACAATTAGGTTATGCAATCTGAAGATTATGTAAGAAGCACCAATGGATTAAGGTCTGTATTGCAAAGAAGTTTGCAGAGAGCCTTAACGCTGAACAGTGCTGGCAGCACAGGAGCTATTGCAGTATATAATACTTTTCTGAATGACAGAAGTAATGGCATTTCAGTAGCCTTGCAGAACTTTTCTAGTGTTCAAGGTTTTTTT
>NW_015231035.1:0-758 GCF_001447785.1 Gekko japonicus | reverse complement strand
GGAGATGAGCTGTAATTCCGGGAGAACTCGCCACACCTAGAGATTGGCAGCCCTAGTTTGGAAATGGGGGTGCTGGACCTTTGGCCTGTTTCAGAAAGGTGATTGTTATGACCGAAAAGAATTAGCAAGGCTCATCCTTTCTCTTACCGTGGCATAACTGAAGCCTTACACCAACTGAAGTTCTATCCAAGCCAATTAAAAATTCAGAAGTGGTATTAAAATTCCACTATCCTCTGAAATTGTTTGCAATGGCAACAGCTGGTTACTTGTACAAGCGACATCTGAGGAAAATTGCCCGATTGTGTGGTAGATAAATCAGTTCGGAGAGTCTAATTATAAGGCAGCTATTGAGGCTTTAAAGAACTTATCAGTAATTGCAGCAATAGCAGGGGTAGATTATGGGCCACAAATATGTCACCACCGCAATCATACTTAACATTTACATGGCACTTTCTAACTTCAAAGTGCTCTACAATCATTAACTAATTAATCTGCAGAGCCCGGTATCAGGCACATCTTTTGCTGACATAATATATAAACACTGCATACACTGTCCTTAGGGAGGAATTTCCCTTAAAAACTACATTTGCAAAAACGTCTAGGTGGGGCAGATGAGTGTTTAGGTTTTATTGTTCTGCTCAGCTCACTGAAATCAAGACAGAGAACGGGTGAGATGCTATCTTTTATAGGCAGGACCAGTCTTTTCAAAGTGGTTGGGAGTTTTTACCCTTTGTAGAATTTTTCACAGGGCAAAAAAA
>NW_015231034.1:0-758 GCF_001447785.1 Gekko japonicus | reverse complement strand
ATCTTGAGTTGAGTTTCTTCCCCCCCCCTCTAAGAGCACATTGACCCTAAACCGACAGCAAAGTACACTTGGAGGGGGGAAAAGTAACCAAGAACACAGTCCTGGAATGTTCCACAGACACGAGCCACGTTGATCTGATCCGTCACAAAGACACATTAACAAACGTGCTGCACAGCTGTTCCTGTCCAGCACAGACCCTGACACGGCTGTTCTTAGTCCCAAATCTCCAGGTCTCCTCAGCCCCACAGCGTGACCCCATCTGGCCAGGCAATGAGATTTAGAGGAGGACGAGCTCTGACAAGACCCCTAGAAGAAAATGAAGACAAACAGCCCTTCTGGAAAGGCAGCATCTCGCTTCCAAGGGCGACATCAACAGGTCACGCTTCTACAGCTGCGGACTCCCGGGGGTCAAGTCCAGACTGAATACTGCCTGTCAGTCTCCCAGCAAGGATCTTGACAGGTCAAGCAGCGTGAGGCGACGTTGACGATGATTCGGCCGCAGAGGAAAGGAGGGTGCACTCTGAAGCAGGCGTGTTTTTTGCACATTAGCATCTCTGTGGCCCTTCTGAGAGGGAGGCCTTTCCACGAGTCACGGGCTCTCTCAGCCACCGGCGGAAGGGCCCCCGTTTTGCCGAGCAACGTCAGTGGATGTTTAGTGGCTGCTCTAGAATCCTGTTGTCCTTTTTAATTAAGGAAAGTCAAGTGGTTTAGTTTTCTATGAACTACACCATTTGGGGGAGGGGTTACATTTAAATGTC
>NW_015231033.1:0-758 GCF_001447785.1 Gekko japonicus | reverse complement strand
GAGGTGAGGCTCTTTAATGCTTCATAAGGCCTTCTGTGATTATGTTTTTAACATTTTGAATTATTATCTTGGGATCTTAGATAGGGCTGAAAGCTGGCATATAAATTAAACAAATTATCCATAATACACAGAATTCAAAATGGCAGCATCCAAATGGCAGGACCTAGACTTGGTCTTAAGGAAAGTTGTAGGATATGCACACTGGTGAGTATCTGAAGGACTGGAGTCTTGAAAACAACAAAGAAATATGGAAGAAAATAGAGAGGAATTCCTAGTTAGATTTGCACCTTTTGTATCTGACTTTAAAAGTAGGATCAGTTTTGACCTCTAGAAGTTGTAATCAATGACTTGACAAATTTGCAGAGTGTTTTCTATATGCTGCACTAATAAAACCAAGTCAGCGAAAATAATATTTGCATTTCAATGTGAAATTCAGAGTGTGATTCTTAAACAAGTAGCAGCCTGCAAATACCAAAGCACAGAACACTTAAGCAGATGCCTCGGGGATATTGCTATAGAAATGAGAACATTCTCTAGCACACGGGATTATTAAGTAGTTGCTAGGCACACACCAGCCTTTCAAGATATAGAAGCAATAGTATACAAGCTAATGATCATTCACTGCCAAACATGTACATTTTTACTTCGCTGACAGAATTACCAGGGAACAAAAGAACCCCATTTGCCCTTTCGGTGCCTGGGTCTGAATCTGATTTCAGTGCCTGAAAGTCATTCATAGAATCATAGAATCACAGAGT
>NW_015231032.1:0-758 GCF_001447785.1 Gekko japonicus | reverse complement strand
ACACACACACACACAAAACACTGCCACAGTATTTCATAATGAAGATGTGTCTCTTTTATTAGCATAACTGGCTCTTTGATTTGTTTCAGGTTTTATGATGTTTAGACAAACGGATTTGGACAGTTAAAATCCCACTTAGGCTTGATACATTGTATCTGCCTGACACACAATAACATTGATTTATTAAGATGTGATGAATCTCTAATTAGATTTTGGCATGAGCGTCGCAGTCAGGAAAAGTTCCTGTAAGTGCTCCATTGGAAGGTACTGTGTTATGGAGGCCAATTTTAATTAAGCAGTGCCCCCTCCAAAGGGCTGTAAGCAGAGGGCACTTGGGCCTCCCCCATTGCCCTGTGGCACATCAGACTTCTCAAGCATACTTTTCCATAGCATGATTTATAGGACATCTTTAAGAAGAAGTCATTGTAACTTGCCCGAAAACTGTAAGGTGGATACCTGATCACAAGAACACATCAGCAGGCTTTTTAGTGGGTAAATGGATGCTGTTGCAGAAGAGTAGAGCTTCAGGCTGAAAAATGAGCTTATGATTGCTCCCTCGCCTTAAGTGTTCTGTAAATTTCTACTTTTATGACCCTCTTATTGTAAAAGCCGAATAAAGGAGACCATTAAATAAATAGAAAGAACTTGTTTTCAATCAAGTGTAACTGAAGCCGATTTCAGTGCAGATCCAGAACTGAAATGAATGGATTTGAGATGATTTTGAATTTTTCATCCCTGCTGTTTCAAGCTGAAGGGAG